>NC_067157.1:60421230-60594554 GCF_903995435.1 Acomys russatus | reverse complement strand
AGGGGAGTGGAGGGGAGGAGAGTGGAGGGGAGGAGAGTGGAGGGGAGGGGGGTGGAGGGGAGGGGAGTGGAGGGGAGGGGAGTGGAGGGGAGGAGAGTGCAGGGGAGGGGAGTGGAGGGGAGGAGAGTGGAGGGGAGGAGAGTGGAGGGGAGGGATGAGAAGGGAAGAAAAGAGAAGGGAAATGAAGGGAAGAGAAGAATAAACTGTCCCTGGGCAGAGATTTCTTCATGAATAATGGTTCATGTAAAACCACATCGTGCCAATCTGGAAGAGCCAAGTTTGATCCCTGGAACTTAGTGTAAGGAGAAACTGACTACCACAAGCAATCTTCTGATGTCTATGTGTTTACTGTGACATCTCTCTCACACAAACAGACAAAAATGTGCAAATATAAATTTATTTACACCTGAATACATAGGGATGGAGAGATGTCTAAGTGGTTAAAAGTGCTTGCTGCTTTCACAGAAGACCCATGTTTCTGCTTTTCCAAAACCCATGGTTGGTGGCTTTCAAGTACTTGTGACTACAGCTGCAGGGATCCAGTGCCATCGGCTGGCTTCTGTAGGTACTTTCACACATGTGTCCCTACACAGACAGAAAAATATACATACATAAATTAAAAGATAGTAAAGATTTATATTTAATTAATTATTTTATAAAAGACAACCCTTTCTTGAACTGTGTATTCTTTTTTAAATTTTTTTACTATTTCTTTTTTATTAATTTATTCATTTTACATCTCGATTGTTAGCCCTTCCCCTTCCTCCCATTCCTCTCTCCCTCAACTTCCCCCCTTCTCCCCTCCCTATGTCTGTGATTGAGGGAGACCTCCTCCCCCATCTATGCTCTTAGAATATCGAGTTTCTTCTTGGTAACTTGCTATCCTTCCTCTGAGTGCCGCCATGCCTCTCCATCCAGGGGATTTGGTCAGAAAAGGGGCAAACTGTGTATTCTTACATCTTCATAAATAATACGACAGTCTCTTTACAGCCTATCTCAAATACTCCCTTAGTCCCCATGTTTATTTCATGTCAGTATAATGCTGTTTTACTTACTAGAGTTTGCAGTCTGTTTAAATATAAGTTAGACCAGGTTCATTGTTTTTTATTTATGTTCAAAATTACTATGTATATTCAAAACATTTCGTGATTTCATATAATTTGAGATTGTTTTCACATTCATGTGAATAACATCACTGTTATTTTTATAGAAAATACAATGATTTTGCAAATTCTATTGGTAGTACATGCATTTTTGACAGTATTGATTCTTCCAATCTATGAACACAAAATGTCTTTCTTCTATCTCTATACCTTAGTATTTTTTCTTCAAAGCTTTATATATTTAATGGCATAGGCGTATGCTGGTTGATTTATCATACTAACACAATCTAGACTCATCTTGGAAAAGAGCCCGAGGTAACAATGTGAGTCTATCAGGTTGGCCTATAGGCAAGTCTATGGTGATTGAGTGGTAAGTCCCAGTTCACTGAGAGTGGTACCATCACGCACAGGTCTTGGAATGTATAAGGATGAAAGCTAACCAAGCCATTAGGAGCAATCCACAAGAACAGCCAGTAAGTAGCTCTGCTCCATAGCCTCCGTTAGATCTTGTCTCCAGTTTTGCTTGAGCGTCTTCCCTGACTTTACTCAACTATGGGCATGAAGCAACACATGTAAACCAAATAAACCATGTCCTCTCTAAGTTGGCATTGGCCACTATTTTATAACATGAAGCAACATCTAATTAGATCAAGACATTTTGCCCAATTTGTTAAATGTATTTTTAAGGCTCTCTCTTCTACTCTTTTCTTTGCACTTTTCCTGAACCCCATATTCCCCAATCCATTCTTTTTTTCAGTATATTGGTGTTGTCATGAAGCAGTGCTATATATAATGTTCTAACTTGATTTTATATTCTGAAATGTGGCTTAATTCCCCTCCTGTCAGTGCCTTGACTCACATACCAAATGATCAGATGATAGATTGGTGGACGTTGATGCTTTTACACAGCTAGATATCCATCCATTTATAGACTCAAAGTTAGGGACTCATTGTTGCCCCTGAGTTTTCTTTAATGTGTTAATAGACCCATTTTTGTGGCCTGCATGGGAAATATTTTATACATTCCCGACACATATAATAAGTAAGTAATTAAAACACACTGCAGAATGAAAGAATAACTAACCTCAATCATTAAATTACACATTTAATGAATCAACTGAGGAAAAGTAATCCTGTTTTTGATGTTCATTTTCCAGAAATATATGTATAGAAATGAGCATTCTTGACTATATATTAATATACCCTGAGTGTTCAATGATGTGGCTAAGATGCTGTAGACCTGTGGCTTATTCCATGAAACCTGTGATACACAAAAGGCAGCAAGCACAGGACTTAATAAGGCAAAGATACATCTCCCAAGAGTACACCTCCAGTGTAGGGAAATGATGCTACCAATAGGCCCAGGCTCCTACCAGCTTTCCACAATGCCTTCATAGCATAAAAAGAATTACAGTGGATCTCTCCTGCTCTAACTATCTGAGAAATCACCCTCAGAATAATTATGAAAGGGATTTTTTGGTTCATCTTTATTCTTCTCTGGTTTGCTGTAGAGATGTTCAATAAGATCTCTGAAATTTTAACTCAAAGAAGAGGAATTTTCCATCAATAAGTACTCTACTAGTCCCCTGTCTACAAGAACAGCAGAGCATTGTTAATAATGCTAGGGGTTGGTTTCCCCCATAAGGAGGGTCTTGGGCTGGGCCACACATTGTTTGGACATTCTCTTGTTCTCTGCTTTGCCTAGTCTATCTTTGTCCTTCCACAAATTGTAGGCATTGTGCATTTTGCATTGATGTTTTTGTGGGTGGTTTGTTGTTCCTTTTCCTCTTCTAGGACACTTGTCTAGGGCATACTTTTTAGTCACTATGTCCCCTTACTAGAAGTCTTTGCTAGCGTACCCCTCCTTTCTTCCCAGGAGCCTTCCCTGACATAGGTCTTCAGCTTGTCCCAGAGGTGGTCAGATTTGGAGAAAGCTCTGTAAGCTGCTAAGAAGAAAGTGTATTCTTTTGTGTTTGGGTGAAATGTTCTGTGGATATCTGTTACATCCATTTTGATTCATGACATCTGTTTGTTTCATAATTTTTCCAGTTAGTTTCTGTCTCGATGATGTGTCCACTGGAAATGACTGATTTGCACTTTTCCTTCTAGTATCTTCTGTAGGGTTGTATTTGTGGATTAGTACTGCTTAAATTTGCTTTTGTCATGAAATATCTGGTTTTCTCCCTCTATTATGATTAAAAGTTTCTCTAGGTATAGTAGTTGGGGTGACATCTCTGGTCTCTTAGTGTCCGTAAGGTACCTGCGCAGGCCCTTCTGGCATTTAGAGTTTCTGTTGAGAAGTCCATTGTAATCTGATATATATGGATTTATATGTGACTTTGCCATTTTTCCTTGCAACTTTTAATATTTTCTCCTTTTGTATTCATTTGTGTATAGCTGAAAGATAAGTTTAATTTTAGATACATTGGTATACAATTCAAATTTAAGATTATTCTTCACACACTATATATATGTACATATATACATATAATTTCTACTCTAGTATGCAGTATTGTACACATACAACTAAATAATAATACAAGGCTTACTTTTAATACTTTGAGAGTTCTATTGCAGGCTGTTTAGGATAAGTAAGTTAGACAAATTAATTGTTAGTTAATCAAATCATGTTACATCAATTACTAGTCTATTTTTTATCACAAGTATATACATGATAGGTGTAACAGATAGATATGATTCTATAGAAAGCAAGGTAAAATAGTCATATAGGGGCATTCAGAATATGATATTTAAGATGGCTTGATTATTTTAAAGGTACATTGACAATGAGCCAGGTTAACTCCTGGAAACACCCAGCTTACCTCAGGAAGATGATGAGCATCAAAGAACCTACTTATGGAGAGGTAACATTTATATAATTCCTGATAGTTTCATGGTCCTTTTTGCTGCAGGAAGTTTATTGTATATATGTATAATAAGATAAATATACATGTAAAAATATTTAATAAAAATGGAAAAAAGAATAAATAAGACATGCATTGAAAAAATGGGGCACAGAGATGAACAGAGAATTCTCAACAGAGAACTACCAAAGGACTAAGAAGCACTTAAAGAAATGCTCTATAAAGGGGGAGGAAGTCTCCTTCAGTCACAGTCATAGGGGAGGGGAGTAAGGGGGAAATGGGAGGGAGGGAGGAATGGGAGCATACAAGGGATGGAATAACCATTGAGAGGTAACAAGAATAAATTAATAAATTTTTTTTTAAAAAAAAGAAATGCTCAATGTCCTAAGTCATCAGGGTAATACAAATAAAGAGACTTTGGGATTCCATCTTACAACTGTCATAATGGCAAAGATAAAAAACTCAAGTGACATTTTAAAAAATTTTTATTAATTTATTCACATTACATCTCAATGGTTATCCCTTCCCTTGTATCCTCCCATTCTTCCCTCCCTCCCATTTCCCCCTTACTACCCTCCCCTATGACTGTGACTGAGGGGGACTTCCTCCCCTGTAAAAAAAGTAAATAAATAAATAAATAAATAAGTGTATTTGAATGAGTAGAGAAAAAAAAACTCAAGTGACAGCACATGCTGTCAAGGATATGGAAAAAAGGGGAACACCCCTCTATTGCTGGTGGGAGGGCAAACTTGTAAAACCACTTTAGAAATTAATCTGGCATTTTCTCAGAAAGTTGGGAATAGATCTACCTCAAGACCCAGCTACATCACTTTTGAGCATATACACAAAAGGTGCTCCACCATCCTGCAAGGGCATTTGTTCAACTATGTTCATGGAAGTTTTATTCATCGTAGCCAGAAACTCAAAACCATCTAGATGTCCCTCAACAAAAAATAGATAAAGAAATATGGTACAATTACACAGTAGAATACTATTCTGTTTTTTAAAAACAAGGAAATAATTAAACTTGCAAGCAAATTGATGAATCTAGTGAGGTAATCCAGACCAAGAAAGACACACAAGGTATGTACTCACACATAGTTGCACTCACTTATAAGTAGATGTTATCCATACATTACAAGATAACAGTACTACAAATCATGGTCCCAAAGAAGCTAAGTAACATGGAGGGCCCAAGGAATGCCCTCCTTAAATAACATAAAGATGGGGAAATATAAGAGACAGTAGAAGAGGAAGTAGAGGGGGAACTGGATAGGAGAGGAGAAGGGAAACAAAGGTGGAGGTGTGGAATCAGATATGTGAGGAGTGGTGAGGGCCTGGAAGGAAAAGGGAAGACAAAAGCAGGGCCATCACTGAGACAAACTGAAGACCCACTACCAGGCAGGCTATGTGGAGGATATAGGGATGTCTCTAGCTGAGCCCCCTAGCAACAGGGAGAAGATTCTGAAGAGGCCATCTTCTGGCCAGGCAGGACTTAAAACAGTAGGAGAGGAATACCAATACACCTAGAAAACCTTTGAACCAAAGTTTACCTTGCCTACAAAATGTGCAGAAACAAAGGTAGAGACGAGACTAAGGGAATGACCAACCAATGTCTGGTCCAATCTGAGACCCTCCCCATGGAAGAGAGCCAACTTCTGACACCATCAAGGATACTCTGCTATGTTTGCAGGCGGGGCACTAACTTAATGGTTTTCTCAGAGGCCCCACCTAAGAGTTGATAGATTCAGATGCTGAGACACATAGCCAAGCACTAGGCTGAGCTCAGTAAGTCCTTTGGAAGAGTGGGAGGGAAGAATAGAAGAGGCCAGAGGGGGCAGTAAGACTGCAAGAAGACAAACAGACTCAAATAACATAGCTCCTGGGTATATACAGAGCTGGAAGTACAAACCAAAGAACATGCATGGACTAGACCCAGGCCCACTACACATATGTAATCTATGGGTAGTTTGATCTTCATGTGTGTCACCAAGTAAGTTGAATGGGTGCTGTCTGTTACACAAACTCTGTTTCTGGCTTTCAATAACGTCATCCTATCTCTTCTGCCTTACCTGGACTCAGTGGACAAGGAGGAGCTCAGTCCTGATGCAACTTGATGTGCTGGGGTGTGTTGGTTGGAGAGCAGCTCCCCTTTTCTGAGGACAAGAGAGAGGGGCAAGGAGCACAGTAGGGAGGAGGCTACAATTGTGATGTAAAGTGAATATATAAGTCAAAATAAAATAAAATTAATAAGTAAAAATAATCATCATAGGTGGTATGCTTTGAGTGAACTTTGGAAGTGGGGGTCGGTTTCTAGTGTTTTGAGTATAAAATAAAATGAAATCAGGAAACTTGTAAGAAAGTATTTGAAGCTTAAATAATTATACTGAGTATCAGAGACAAATGTCACCTGTTCATTCTCCTAAGTGAATCTTAACTTTGAAGAGTTATATTGGAAGGTTTAATCAAGATCTGTAAAGGTTGGAAATAAGAAAGGCCTGATGACAGAGGGACTGAAGAAATCTTAAGGATGGGAGGAGATAGGAGAATGTGTGAGGTGTAAAAATGCATGGTGGGAACACCAGGGACTAAGAAGTCTAAGTAGGGATTGGGCAAGGAATAGGGGATATATTAGGAACAGAGGGAGGAGGAGATGTTGAGTTACCAAAAATAAGAGTATATGAAGAAAAAACTATGGAAACATTATTTTCTAACTCTATTTTAAAAGCAGAATCAATGAAGCTTGTTGCATAGTGGCTAACACTCTTCTAGAAACCCCAGGTTATAAATCAACATTCTGTATTTACAAACAGTACCCTTTATTATAAGAGACCTGCAAAGCTCTTGGAGCTGACAGTCTCCTCCTGGTTGTCTAGGTTTCACAATTATGGAAAGTGCTCTGTAAAGCCCTGATGGAGAGAAAAGTTATCAAAAGTTGTGTTCATCTCTGGATCTCATAACTTAGAGCAATGTCTGCCTGCTTGGCAGGATGCTGTTATAAAAATCCTTATTGTAGAACTAACATAGAGCTTTCTGGTTAGAAACGTGATCCACTCACTGGGAGAAGCGGGGTTTTGGGTCGATGGCTAAGGAATTCATACAAATAGTAATTAAAACTGGTATTTTGATAAATAACCCTGGTGTCAACTTGGTTTCTAAACTTTATGTTTATACCTATAGTCTAGAGATGGCATCAGCCTTCATTGGAGGAATTTCTTTTTGTAGGGGCAGTGCTTAGTGGAGAGGCACACAGCTCTGCACAATGCTATGGATGACAACTGGGATGCTCACACTTGTCCTTAACAGGCAACGTACATCACCCATTCAGGCTCAAGGGACATCCCAAACAGGATGTAGAAAGAATTTATGAACCAAAGAATAGAAGGTAAACCTGTGCTCATTGTACTCATTAATCCACTACTGTGGTTACCCACACAGGACAGGACTCATCAACATTTCATCACAAATGGAGGAGGCCCTGATAAGTTTCCACTCTTTAATAACATTGTACCATCAGTTAATAGCTGCTGGGAAAGTCTGGAATTATCTCCAGTCTCGTAGCCATTGTCAAACTATGTTCAAGTACATAAGCCACATCTGACACTCATACAAGCAAAGAAAATTGCCTCAGTGAGTGAAAAGAATTACAATTGGAGGGGTTGTTGAGAATAAGAGGTTCAGAGTTAGAGGAAAGAAAAATATTGGGAATGTGAATGAAAATATTATTATATTCTTTATGTTTTTAAATTTAAAAATATACATAAGTGAAAATAAATCAAAATAAAAATAATGAACAGCATCAGGAAAACATGGGATGAAACTGAATGAATACAAATAGATATATATACAATTTCTATAAAGAGGAAAAGGTAAACAAAAGAGCACATAGTTAATAAAATACTATCTAAACATCCAGGTCCTGTAAACTCAGACTGTCAATTAAATTCAACGAAAAACACCTGTCCAAAAGTTCACCTACCCAAAAACAAACAAACAAACAAACAAAACCTGATTTGAAGAGAAGGATGAGGGTCTGAGTTACATAAGAGCAAATTCCATTAGACTCACACTAATTTCATAATAAGAATCTAACACTGAGGACATAATTGGATAATATAACCAAAGTTCTAGCAAGAAGTAACAGCAAAAATTTACCATCCATCCCACACCATGAATATACATTTCCTAGAAATTTTCAAAAGTAAAAGAAAATGTGAGCACTCTCTGGAAACAAAAACAAAACAAAAAAAATGGTAATTTAACCTGAAAACAAGTTTGCATTAAGTTCAATAAATTTATACAACTATAGGAAAAAAGTATTAAATTTTCATCAATATATAAAAACACCAAATGACAACTGATAGAATGGATTTTTAAAACAACTAAACAAATACTAGCATAAATATCTTCCTACTCACCAGTAACTATGAGTATAATTTGAAATAAAAAATTAAGTGAAAGAAGTTACAACAGTTGGATTGAGATAAAAATGACTATTTGTCCGAAATAGAAGACTTTATAAGTAAAATATAATCTGAATATTTGGGAGTCAATGAATATACTTTACACAAATAGAAAACAAAGGAAAGTAGAATAGGCAATATTTATAGTAATAAAATGTTATTTAAGTCAAAAGCATAAAATGTGGCAAATGAAGTACACATACAGTAAGGGAGATTGTTTAGCAAAGCAATATGCCTCAGTTTCCTGTCTATTTACTGAATAATGTTGACTGACAAAGGCAGCCAAGGCCTCAGGTCAGAATGGGTTTCAACTCAAGTTTACCCTCATCATTGCTGGTTGCTGAGAGGACATGTGTTTACCATTCTCCTGAGGCAGATACAATGTCATTGTTACTACGTCCAACAACCAATGAGATGTCGCCAAGATGCACATGTTTCAGCTGCAAGCCATAATCTGTAGTCTTCCAGGACTTCTCTCTGTCTCACATGTAAGTTACGTATTTGGCAGCTGGGCCTCCCCAAGCAAAGATGTTTTTGTTTGGGTCTGCATCACTGTGGGAGGAAGATGTACAGGTTGCAGGCAGTAAAAAAAAAACTACCAAATCCTCAGGCTCCACTCTGCTGATCTTGAGCATGAAATCTGTGCCTGACCCACTGCCACTGAACCTGTCTGAGACCCTAGGAAATCATTTGGAAACTTTATAGATGAGGAGCTGTGGAGAATGGCCTGGCTTCTGCAGGTACCAATCCAAGTAGGTGTTTCCATTACTATGCAGGAGGCTCTGACTAGATCTGCAAGAGATAGAAGCTTGATCTCCAAGGCTGACATGCAGAGAGACTGGGGTTTGGGTCACCACAACATCACCACTGGAGGCTGAAATAATGACAGAGAAGTACAAAGTTATGGACACACTTAAGGAACTATCTTTGTGGTTTCTTTTTTGACAGTTATTTCAAACAACATGGTTACTTCTACATACAATTCTCTATGCACTAAAATTATCCTTTATAAAAATGACTGAAATTAAAGACTTAAGGGCCTTCTAGGCATAACTCAGAACATCCCAGTCAATCCGTGTCAGAGCCTTCATTATAGCACAGGTTCCCTCCCACCTGGAACCCCATTCTCATAGATGTAGACATCACAGTCCCAGTCCTGTAATATAAGTCCCATCTTCTCATAAATTGACAAAACACATGTGAACATCAGGGAATGTGGGAGAAAGGTCTCATCCTATCATGCATCCTCTCTCACTTCCCTCTGTCCTCACCGGGAATCCTGAACAGCATCAGCATCAACAGCAGAACAGGCAACTTCATTTTGAGGAGGCTTCTGAGGAGACTAACCAGTCACTGAAAATTGACAACTGAGCTTTTCTATTAGTCTAGCAAGGGTGAGTTCTCCCTAGGGAGCAATACGCAAAGATCCTTGTTACTGCTACTGTGTAGATAAAGGGAAGAGTGATTCATGTGTCTCATGATTGCAAAACTCACAGAAAATATGTTCTGTGACATATTGATGGGAAAAGAACATGCTGAAAACCTTCAATCTGTACAACCACAAGCACTTTTAATGTCCTTCATTTTTTATGCTGAATACTTTGATCCACTATGATGAAGTGAAGGATTGAGACAATTTGTATGCAATCATTTTCTTCAAGTTGAAACTATATTTTACTCTGCTTTCGATTGTACAGTAGTAAAACAATATGTGTGATTGTCTACCCTGTAGCTTATTGAATTTGTCTCATGGAAGCAGGAAAATAAATGAATATATTAGGATGGCATAGCTTAAGGATGGCATAAAAGTAAAAATAATGGATATTAGAGTAATTATCATAGAAAATATGATTTGTGGAAGCTTTGTAAGTGATGAATGGGTCTCTAGTGTTTGTGGGTACTGATATTTCACAGGAGAATTTTACTCATTTGGTATATGAATTAAATATGTATGAATTTTCATACAGCAATTATACTCAGTGAAATGACATGTTTACTTTTATTTTTTTATTAGGTGACTGAGTGTATGTATTTGTAGGAATATTTATTCTAGTGCACGCTCATGGAGGATGGAGGACCACTATTTGGAGTCAGTCCTCCCTACAATGTAGATACAGGGTAAAGTTCAAATTGTCTTAGCTGCAGGCACTTTTATTGTTGACACATCTCACCAGTTCACGCAGTGAAATGATTTTAGTACCAAATTATGACACTAGAAAAGTCTCTCAGAGTCTTGACAGATCAATCAGCAGTTAAGAGTGTTTGCTGTTCTTCCAGAGGATCTGAGTTGGGTAACTAGAATCTATGCTGAGCTGCTCCATATTGCCTATAATTCCAGACTCAGAAAGACACACATGGTGTATACTCACTTATGCGTGGATATGAGCCCAACATAGATGTCCTCTGAGAGATTCCACCTAGCAGGACAACTACTGATACTCAAAGCTGGACTCTTGGTTAAGTGCTGCAAGTTATATGGAAGAGATGGGGGCCAGAAGTGTGAGGGGGATTTGGAAGTTTCTCAAGAAGACTATCAACACTGAAGGATACGGGCCCAGTGGGGCCTGAGAAAACTGATGTACCCACCAAGGATATTGCAAGCAGAAAACCTTGACCCTCTGTTCCTAAGTAGCCAATGGACAGCTCATTTTTCACATGGAGAAGAGGAGAGGAGAGCAGGGAACTGCCTCTAATGTGAACTCTGGTGCCCATTATTTGATAACTGCCGTGGGTGGAGAGGCCCTTTGGGAACACAGAGAAAGGGGATGCAGGCTACCCAGATGAGAGTATATTTGAGGGTGTGGGAGGAGAACCCAGCTAGTCAGAGGTCTAGGGGAAGGGAATAGGGCAGAAGAAGAGGGAGGCAGGGAGAGAGCGTGGGTGGAACAAGAAGATAAGAATGGGGGGATTATGATTAAGATGAAATGTAAATAAACTATAATAAAAACATATGCCAGGCATGGTGGTGCATGCCCTTAATCCCAGCATTCTGGAGGCAAAGGCTGGTGGATCGCTCTGAGTTTGAGGCAAGACTGGTCTACTAAGAGAGTCCAGGACAGCCAAGGCTAACACACACACACACACACACACACACACACACACACACACACACACACACGTTAATGCTTAAATCTGGTCAATTCTGATGAAGAGCTGAATTCACCCTTGCCTTGTTACTCTAAGACTACAGAGATCCCCGCATCCAATTATTAATAGGATCCACCCACAGCCTTTATTGTATTGCCATAAATTATCTTATGTTTCCAAGAAATAAAATCAATTTAAATTAAAAATAAATAATAAAATGGACATCAGACATTCCCACACAAGAAGCCTGCACCAGGCAACCACAGGACCTCCTGAGAGACACTGAACCACAGTTTGTCTCTGATGCTAAGAACTAACCTCTCACTGCAGTGCTTCTACCATACTATTTCTCTAAATTTGTCTGTCCACACTATTAATAACTCATAATAAATACTTTGGTCCACAGTTATTTATCTCGGTGTCCTCTAAAAGTATGATACCACATCTAAACCCTAAAACTTTATTCCTCTAGGAAGATCCATTTCTAATTAATGTCATATACACACATGAGATTATGTTTCTATATAGAATCTAATAAACACAAATGAAGGAAACCATGGTATTGTTGGGTTTTAAATATAATGTTTACTTTAATTAATACAAGTGTTGATAATTGTACCCAGTTTTTGGTGAACATTATACTTCCATTTCCTTGTTATTTAAAGGATTGTATTGCATAAGGTGACCTTAGAGTTGTGAAGTTAATTTGTAGTAGTTGTTGAATCCAGAGAATTAGGGAAGGACCATTGGGCTGAGGAAGGAAAAGAAAGATCCTAGAAAGAGCAAAGAAAGGGGAAAAAGAATGATGGATAGGGAGGGTAAGTGTGCAGAAGGATGGGAAGGTAAGGCTGAGCAAGGAGTTGAGAAAAATTAACATTAAGGATGTTGTTAAAAGCCATAAAATAGCATATTGTATTATAAATTCCATGTATTTTCTTATGAATATTAAAGAGTTTATGTGGTGTTTCCCTATATAAAGCATTAAATACAC
Organism: Acomys russatus; assembly: GCF_903995435.1. Classification (NCBI taxonomy): domain Eukaryota; kingdom Metazoa; phylum Chordata; class Mammalia; order Rodentia; family Muridae; genus Acomys; species Acomys russatus. Next base: position 60,582,046 of record NC_067157.1, on the reverse strand, counting down.
CTCAAAAACTGTAGCTTGTAAAATAAAAAGGCTTCTTCCAAGTCTGTGATACCTTCCCTCAAGATGTTGATCAGAGACTGGAGAGATGGCTCAGAGGTTAAGAGCACTGCCTGCTCTTCCAAAGGTCCTGAGTTCAATACCCAGCCACCTATGATGGCTCACAACCATCTTTAATAAAATCTGGTGCCCTCTTCTGGCCTGCAGGTGTTACATGCAGGCAGAACACATAATAAATAAATAAATCTTAAACTTAAAAAAAAGATGTAGATCAGAGGTACATGGGAGATTCCCAAAATAATATTGGTGATTGTCATCATTCTTAGTTGCTGTACTGGTTGATTCAAAAATATAACATAACGCGAAATGTTTGAATGCTTGTTTCTCAGTTCCTGTCACTGTGAGTTTTGGAGGTGTTACCTTGCTGCAAGAAGTTTATGGGCACATATAGGAGCAAACTTTGAGATGTTAATGCTACTCATCACATTTTGTCTTTTACTTCCTAATTGTAGTTCAAGATGTGAGCTCCCAGCTCTGCTCTAGACACCATGCCTTCTCGCCACTATTAAGAACTGTAAACCTCTAGAACTATCTGTCTAAATAATCCTTTTATTCTAGTCATAACTTTACCATAAGTATTATATGCAAACTATCACATTCGCCACCATAATTTTCATGGTCAGATGCCATCTATAAAGACACTAGATATACTCAATTTAAAAATGTAAAGAAATCAAGTCACTACTGACCAGAGACAGGAATGGCTAGTTTTCATAGTACGAAAGGTCTTGTGTAAACTTCTTAAGCAAGAAAAATTACCAATTTTTTTTTACCCAGTTGTGAACCCTGTGTATGGCTATACTGACCTTGCATGTAAGATTTGATCATCTTACCCTAAGTATCACATATGTTAAAGTTTATCCAACAGCTACTAAAAATTCAGCTTAAAGTCCATCCTAACAGGAAGAAACACATGCTTAATGCTGAAGTGTGACCAAAAACAAACATTTGTCAGTTCAGAGATTCAAAGAGCCAACTTACTAGTATTATTTTGTATAATGGACTCAGTGTCAAATTATCCTCTAAGGTTTTATCTCTCTTCACAGTGCAGGGATTAGTGCATCTGTAAGGCCTCATTAGAGAAATTTCTTTGTGTAGTTTATGATGTCTGACAGAGGCACACACAAAAGGCCCAAGTATGGAGAACAAGTATCAATGGTTATCTCTATAGGTGATCTCTATAGATGGCCCATAAGCCATCTCTATCACATCTTGATTCTAAGGCTAGGGACCATTAAAGAAAAAAGGCATAAGGGTTGTAAGATTCAAAGGTTGTTTACTGTTTATTCATATCTTATCTTCTGAGAACTGTCTGTTTATTTCAGGACCCCATTTATGAATTGAAGTTTTAGATGTCCTGTGGATTAATTTTGTTATATTTTAGCTCTGTGTGTATAATTTAGGTAAAAATTCCCTGTTTAATGTATAGGTACCACTCATTCTGAGGACTCGGCTACTCATTACTCATTCTCGTACAAAGTCGCAGAGAATCTTCCATTGCAGCATAATGTGGGATCACATATTGTGCCCATGCCTGAACTAGCCACCTATCCTCAATACACATACTTCAAAGTAAAAACCAGAAAAAGAACATTGTATTCAATGTGGACACATTAGACATTAGGAGTGAATGCCTTGTGCTTTGCGTTGTGTAAGTGATAAGCCAAATACCCATTCATGTGCAAATAAATCTAATTCTGTTTCTTTTAACTTCTGATTTTTAAAGTTTTAGTGATAGATCAATTAAAAAACAAACATATTTTCTATTTTGCATGTATTGTGTCATGCATGAAGAGGAATATACTGTGAAATTATGATGTAATATAAAACATTGTAGTGTGGCAGCTGAATATTTTTCTATGCTTTTTATCTAAAAGATTTATTGTAAATTACCAGTATTGCCTAATAATTGCCCCATGTCAAATGTCATTTGTTTTTGTTAACTTATCAGTATGGCCTGATAATGTTTATTATTTGGCCTATAATTATTAATACGGCAGTATTACCCACTAGTCATCAATCAAGACATAGACACCTGTTATATTTTAAAATAGCCTTAGTTAACCTGGGGCAGGGCAGATAGATATCAATCCTCTAATCTACTTCCCATAGTGGGGTGGGTATCCCATACCTGCCTCAATCCCATGCCATCTGTTTCTAATAATTTTTATCAAGTTACTTTGCATCCGTAGTTCTGTATCCTTGCTAATGTTCTTCATCTGTGCCAAGTCTCCATCGCTGCCAGCCACATGATTCTCCATCAGCTAGTCGATGGTGGCGCAAAATTTTCTCTTCTTCTCTGGTCTTTCTTTTTCCCAAGACTCCCTCTATCTTTCTAAACTAGGGAGCCTTAGCCATGCCTATCCCATTTTCCCTGCCCAGGTGTGATGGCTTTTTATTAATTAGCATCAAATTACATCAGTCCAACCCCCAACATCATGTCATCCCCTTTCACAAGGGAAACACTAGGGCTGATGTTTTGAAGCCCAGAGTTTGGTCCTTTGGTTGCTGAGTTGTCACTGCTGTCCTCATGATAAGCCCTGTTCATAGCAGCTTTACTCATAATAGCTAGAATATGGAAACAACCTAGCTGCCTATCAATTGAAGAACAGATGAAAAATGTGGTACATTATAGAATGAAATACTACTCAGCAACTTAAAAAAAGGAAACCTTGAAGTCTGTAGTCAAATTGATGGAACTAGAAAAGTTAATCCTGAGTGGGGTAAGCTAGACCCAGAAAGATATACCTATTACATACACACTTAGAAGCAGATTTTAGCCATATAATACATGAGAAGCTTACCACAATTCACAGACCCAAAGAAAATAAGTAGCAATGAGGGACCAAAAGAAGACGCTTAAATCTTACTCAGAAGGAGAAATAGAATAAACAGAAGGAGAGGTTGAATAGAAGAAACAAGGAAGAATAGGGAGCAGAAAACAAATGAGTGTGATCAAACCTGAGGAGAGTGGAGATGGAGAATCAGAAGACCTACAGAGGGAAGGGAAACTGTGGGACCTGACATCTCTCACAAGCTGGAGACTTAAGACAAGGTAAGCTTCTGGGAAGCTGTGGGCGTTACTCAAGCTGAGACTCTTAGTAACAGGGATCATGGAGTCTGAGGAGGACACCCTCTAACTGGACAAGACTGTTAGAGGAGGGAGGGGAAACCAACCGACCCCAAAATATCTTTGACCCAAAAGTTACCCTGCCTACAAAGATGGGAAAGGGTGAAGATAAAGAAAATAGTCAGAAAATGTCCAGCTAATGCCTGGCCCAACGTGAAACCCACTTCATGGGAGAAAGCCAACCCTTGACACTATTAACCATACTTTGCTATGCTTGCAGGCAGGAGCCTCCCATAGCTGTCCTTTAAGTGGCTTCACCCAGACTCACTTTGGAACAGCTACTGTGACTTAGCCAAACATTGGGATTTATGTAAGGAGCCTTCTGGAAAAGTGGGGGTAAGTAAAGCAGGACCTGGAAGTGACAGGAGCTCTATAAGAAGATCAACAGAGCCAACTACAGTAACCTGCACCCAAGGTGGATTGGGGAAGCTGAAGCACCATCCAAGGACCATGCGTGGACTTGCCTAGAGACCCTACACAGATATAGATGATGGACATCTTAGGTTTCATGTGGTCCCCAAGTAACTTGAGTGGGAATTGTCTCTAACATGGACTCTATTGCTTGATATTGTATCACTTTCCCGTGTATTGGCTCCCATGCAAGGGGACAGGGCAAGGGTATGCACTTTGTGAAGATAAAACCTGATGGGCTGGGGTAGTTGCTAGGGGGAACTCCCCTTTCTAAGGAGTAGATGAGGGGTTATAGGCAAAGAGGGAAGGAAGGGGAGTGAGAGGAGATAAAAGAGTCAGCTACAGTCTGGATGAAAGGTGAATAAATAAATAAAATTTTAAAATGTTAGCTAATAATTTTAGTATACAAATTTATAAAGAAATGAATCTCAACATTAAATTTAGAAGTCATTACCATAAAATCTCTGCATATGCTGAGGATAGCAGAATAGCCCTTTTACATTAAAGGATATTCAAGTGACTAGACAACATATTTGATTTTATATTGTGAATCATTTTTCTTTTTTTTAAGTTCCTTTTTATTACTTCCAACATTAGGTCTTGTAACTTTTATTAATTACCCATTTTTATATAAACATTCATATAAATATATATATTCATATATATATGAACATTCATATATATATAAAATAACCTATATATAGAAAGAAGAACCATGACACAATCAGGAATTATATCAATGTTACATTCTTAGTGTTATGGCTATTTGTATTTGACAACCTTGAAGAAAGCACCTTTTCTATCTTAGTGCATTTAAAATTCTGAATGTAAATCAAACTCCATCACATCTTGTCATCAACTTGAAACATCTATCTAGATGAAAAACTTAACCCCTAAACAGCTAAACTTCATTGTAAAACTGAGCAACCTGGTCTTCAACTCCATCAGAGACTTGAGAAGGAATAAACTTGATTACATGAGTATTTCAGGAGTTGAGGTTAGTAGCTTTCCAAATAAGAAGCTGACAATGATAGTTTGCTACCTGATTAAAAGTCTTTATTTAGAGGACATTCACCACAGTTGAATGGAGAATGGGGACTGACTCTGACATGAGCTCTGGAGCCCCATATTTGACCACTTCTTGCTGGGGAAGCCTGGTGGCACTCAGAGAAAGGATAAGCAGGATACCAGGTTGAGACTTGATAGGCTGTGACCATATCATGGGGGAGGAGATCCCCTTCTGTCACAGACCTAGGGAAGGGGAATAGTTTGAAACATGGAGAGGGAGGGAGGAATGGAGGATACAAGTGAGGGAATTACACTTGAGATGTAATCTAAATGAATTAATAAAAAATAATAAAGAAAGGTAAGCAGAAGATGCTGAGTTGTACTTGAATTTCAGATAAATAACAAATGAAAACAGTATAAATATGCTTGCAGTATTTCTCAGAGTACTTACACTAATTTAAAATAATAGTGGTTTATCTTAAAGTCAAACTTAGATGTCCTGTTTTTATTTGCTGAATGTGACAAAGATGACTTAATTTAAATTTATCCCAGTGTAAAGGCTTTCTTTAAATGTCTTAAAGTTACTGTCTTTTTACCTCACATCATTCAAAATGTTATGATGACCACATCCCTGCTTCAAATGATAGAGAAGCATTAAAATGAAATTATTCAAGAATTATGGAGGTGTATAAATGTTAATGTAAAATGAAATACAAACAAATAAACAAACAAACCTTGCAACCATCTACATCAGAAGAAATTTGCCGACTTAAAGACTGTAACCAATGGTACTTTTAGGACTACCAAAAAGGTTGGAAAATAAATCACCTAGAAATTTAAAAAATGTATTTATTTATCTAGTCACTTAACAATTGTAGGGCCCTCTCTTGTCTCCTCACAGTCCCTCCTTTCTCTTCTTCCCTCCTACCTTTACTTACTCTCCCTTGCCCCTCAGAAAAGGGAAGCCCCCTTATTAAACGACCCCAGCACATCCAACAATAACACTGACCTGAGACTCTTTCCCACTAATATTATACTGAACAAAAGAGAAAAAAATGTTATAATGTGAGAAGAAATGGAAGTACCTTCTGCAAGAGTGAACAACTGTGCTTAATTTGGAAAAAGACATAAAATTAGGATGTGCCAAGACTTTATTTTTTTATTTAGAGTTTTAATCTTTACTTTTTAAACTTTTTACATAATTGGATAAAAGTGTAACCTTGATAGTTTTGAAAACTGATAAAATTAAACTCTATAAAGTTTATCATGAAAAAAGATTATCATGATGATTATTGTCTGTGAATATTTTTGAGACAAGGTTGCTCTATGTAACAGAGCCCTGACTCTCCTGACACACCATTTGTAGACCAAGCTGATGTGGAGCTCACAGGTTCCACCAGACTCTGTCTCCAGAGTGGTGTGGTTAAAGTCTTATAACACTACCCCCAGCCATGCTGGCATATTTCTAAGAACACTGTGTCCATATTTAGTTTCTGACGTGCATAATAATGTACTGGACCACCTTGAACCCTGGTAAAAGAAAGTTCTTTGTCCATGTGTGTGCTGAGGCTCATAAAAAAAAAAAAAAAAAAAAAAAAAAAAGAAAGAAAGAAAGAAAGAAAGAAAGAAAGAAAGAAAGAAAGAAAAATAAATGCTCTTAGGCATTCTGGTCGTCCTCTAGTTCCATGAGCAACTTTTAAGTGTATATAATCTCCATTTTCCACCTAGTACAAATAAATAATGATGCAACTATGTACCCGAAAGGTTTTCTTAAATTGATAAACTGAGTTTAGCATTTATGTAGAAAGCCAAAGTATAACATAACCAAGAAAATCTGAAATATAGAAGGAGTATTGTATCTTCTGATGCGATTGTGCTCTTTTGTATGAAATTGCAGTAATTAAGTCTGTCTGATCCATAAGTCCACAGGTAGGCAGGTTTATGAATGGAACATCACAGATATAGGAAATAAGTTATAAAAATACAGAACTCCAACAGAACAGAGTATATATCGCTGTAGTTGTGTTGGTACTTTGTTTTGATTCTAAAACTATGATCCAGAATATCAAATTAGTCATTAATATCATTTCTGGAAGCATGTTTAAGACAACCCTGTACATACAGACATATATGATTTCATATAGAGAAAGCATCACACAGTGGGGTTCAATGTCATGTTGTTGGTGTTGTTCAATATTGTTTGATTCTTGTAAGGAGGCCAGGGATCAGAAGAAAAGGAAGAAGATATTAAGTGAAGAGCTACAGACAGCTAAGAGCATCAATACCCATGGCTGGAATTTTAATACACAGTAAAGATCATGATTAATCAGGCTTCTCTTTCTCTTCCTTATGTTCTCTAGTGTTTGTAAGAAAATCAGGAAACCTTTCCTATCAGCTTCTCTCAGTAATATTTCTCTGCATTTTAAGTACTATTGCTTGAAACTAACTTTCTATATTTAAATAATGTTTGCTGGAATGTGCACAGTAGAATTCACTCTTCTGTGTGAGTCCCAGAGGAGACAGAGGTTAGACTTCTCACAGGCTCACAGGGAATGACATTGTTTTCTGTAAAGGCAAAAAAGCCATTAGTATTCTATATTGCTAGAAATAAAGAAGAAAGGTACTTATGGTATAGAATGGACTATTTAGCCTCCTTCTACAGAAGCAAATGACTCTCCATGATCATTGATGAAAATCCTGTGGCATTTGAGAAACAGTTTTAGTGAGTAACTTATGAAGAGGAGCAGCTGGCTTAGCCAAGCCTCTCACTTCTGCTTTTAAGACGGTTTATGTTATGAGTTATATCACTGTGGGTGGTGTGCTATAAGCATTCTGACAGTAATAGGTTGCAATATCTTCAGGTTCCAGGCTGCTGATGGTGAGAGAATAATCTGTCCCAGACCCACTGCCACTGAACCTTGATGGGACCCCATCTGCCAAGGAGTTTGCTTTATAGATCAGGAACTTAGGAGCTTTCCCTGCTTTCTGCTGATACCATGCTAAATAACTATTAATGTTCTCATTTGCCCGGCATTTGATGGTGACTCTTTCTCCCAGAGATACAGACAGGGAGGATGGAAACTGGGTCATCTGGATGTCACATCTGGCACCTAGGAATGGAGACAAAATAAAAACATAAATAGCATGATCAAAGAGTACATTCCCCAAATCCAGTCAGCACTAAGCACAGTGTAAGAGGTAAAATCCCCATTTTAGTTCTTTTCTACCTGGAAGCCAGAGTAACAGGAGCCCAAAGAACTGAACAGGAGCCCTCATGTCTATGCTGAGTCCAGACTGCAATGACAACTGCACAGAGTGTGACTGGTATATTAATAAGTCCCCAAGGCTTTGAAGGGAGTGTATGCAAATCATTGGGAACCAGTAGTGCACAGCTGCAAGGCTTGCTGATCTCAGCACCAAGCACAAGCCCAGAGTACCCAGATGCTGTAGGTCAGACCATGTGTATGTCTCCAGAGAATGTACTACTCTTTAAATTTTTAAAATTATGTATGATATTTCTAATGTATGTAAACTCAAGTTCAAATAGTATACTTCAAATATATATATAGGGAGTATATAAAATATATCTACTGTGGAGGATTACACAACAGAGAAGGGACTATTAAAATTTTAATTCACTCAAATAATTTTTCTTTTTTTTTCCTTTTTTTTATTATTTTATTAATTTATTCTTGTTACATCTCAAAGGTTATCCCATCCCTTGTATCCTCCCATTATTCCCTCCCTCCTATTTTCCCATTATTCCCCTCCCCTATGACTGTTCCTGAGGGGGATTACCTCCCCCTGTATATGCTCATAGGGTATCAAGTCTCTTCTTGGCAACCTGCTGTTGTTCCTCTGAGTGCCACCAGGTCTCATCCTCCATGGGATATGGTCAAATATGAGGCACCAGAGTACGTGAGAAAGTCATATCCCACTTTCCACTCAACTGTGGAGAATGTTCTGACCATTGGCTAGATCTGGGTAGGGGTTTAAAGTTTACTGCCTGTATTGTCCTTGGCTGGTGCCTTAGTTTGAGCGGGACCCCTGGGCCCAAATCTGCCTATCATAATGTTCTACTTGTAGGTTTCTAGGACTCTCTGGATCCTTCTACTTTGCTATTCTCTCATGCTTCTCTCATTTAGAGTCCCAATAGGATGTCCTCCCCTCTGTCCCAGTTTTCTGGTAGGTGAAGGCTTTCGTGGGACATGCCCCTTGGGCTAGTATGCTGATATAAGTGAGTATATAACATATGATTCTTTCTGCTTCTGGGTTAACTCACTCATTATGATAATTTCTAGCTCAATCCATTTATCCACAAATTTCAGGAATTCAACAAATGGTGCTGGTCTAACTGGAATTCTATGTATAAAAAAATGCAACTAGACCCATATTTGCCACCTTGCACAAAACTCAAATCCAAGTGGATTAAAGACCTCAACATAAAACCGGAGACACTAAGTCACTTAGAAGAAAAAGTGGGAAAGAGCCTGGAACTTATTGGCACAGGAGACAACTTCCTGAACAGAACACCAACGGCCCAGGCCTTAATGTCAACCATTAATAAATGGGACCTCATCAGGCTGAGAAGCTTCTGTAAGGCAGGAGACACTGTCAAGAGAACTGCTATACTGGAGTGTCAATTTTCTCTGCATCTTTCTTCTCTTTTTGGACTCCAACTTACAGAAACACTGTCTCATTTGCTCTTTTAATTAATAGCCTAGCATCAAGGTGGTGTGTGGAAGCTGCATCATGAGTATCAGGCCAACCTGAGAAGAATATCATATTCCAATATTCTTACTGCTCTTTGAAGTCAATATTTGGAGAGTTTTATACCATAAAGAAAACATTTTATAAGTCTTGATTGTTTTTTTTTTTTTGGTTCATATACATATATGTGTGTGTGTGTGTACAACAATATATATATATATATATGTAAAAAAAGAATTAATTAAAAAATAAAATAAGAGCCTGACTCTGAAGCCCAGGACAAAGCATGATTTCCTATGTTTGAAGTTCCTAAGTAGGATGCATGAGTGATGATGCCCTGGAAAGGGGACCTGCCTTAGGCTGAGCCCTGAGCTCCTACCCCAAACACAGGTCTGGAGCTAGTAGATATATTCACGTAGCAGGTGAGCATTCAAATAATTTTGATGAGTTAAAAAATTATGTATCAGGGCTGGAGAGATGGCTCAGCAGTTAAGGGCAATGACTGCTCTTCCAGAGGTCCTGATTAAGTTCCCAGCAACCACATGGTGGCTCACAGCCATCTCTAATGTGATCTCGTGCCCTCTTCTGGTGTGCATGAAGACAGAGCACTTACATACAATAATGAATAAGTAAATATAAAAAATCATGTATCATCTTTATGAATGGCTTGGGAGTTTGCAGTAGACAGTTCTTTAAATTAAAATAATAATTTATCAGGATGACTTTCAAAAGGTAAAAAATAATATTTTACAGATTTAACCATACTTTCCATATTTCAACAAGATGAAATTAACAGTGGTGAAATATAACACATTGACTCCATTAACCTTTGTCACTTGGAGTTAAAACTTTTTATGAAGATAGAGGTATTTCATCTTCACACTAAATGGAAGACTTGAGACTATAGGCTCAATTTTCTTAATCCATATATTTTATTATACCTTATTAACTGAGCGTACATCACTTATGACCTAACTAACCAAAACAATATGAAAAGGTGATTAAGGAACAAAACAGCATAACCATAAGGATATCAGTTCCAAGTACAATTCTCCAGGCACAATCAGCAGGATGTCTTCTGCTGGAAACTGGAGTACACAGAACCTGGAACCTCAGCTGGAGCTGGAGCCCAGAAGCCTTCCCTCGAGAAGTTCTTTCCAGGAGCATCTTGAAGTAGAGCAATGAACAGCCAAAACTTTCCAAAGTCTCCAAAGGCCCTGCCTCCACTTCTGGGCTCAATTATATATCTCCTCCTAGAGTGTCTGTTCACAGGATTTTTTCAGCTAGCAACTGTCAAGCTCCCACATGAAGTGGTCTGTCTTCTGGTGGATTAGCCTCACCTGACTCCCCTACTGTATGTGTCTCTAAGAAATAACGATACAATGCCAAATATACGTCAATTAAAATCCCATCTCTAGCACCAACTGACCATGTAATTTTTTTATTATTTAATTACTTTACATCCAAATTGCATCCCCTCACTCTTTTCTTGACAGTCCCTCCTCTCCCCCACTCCCTCCATTCTCCTCCATTTTTTTTTCAGAGAAGAAGATACATTTCATATGTATCAATATCCCTGCCATATCAAGTTGCGGTGAAACTAGATGTGTCTATTCTATTTAGGGGAGAGAAGACAGCCCATTTAGGAGATAGAACTCCAAAGGCTGGCAACAGAGTCAAGGGCAGCTACTGTTCCTGATGTTAAATGTCCCACATGAAGACCAAGCAGCACATCTGATACTTGTGTGTGAGTAGCCTAGGAAGTCTCATGAGTGCTCTTTGGTTGGTGGTTCAGCCTCTGTGAGCACCTACAGGCCCAGGTTTATTGATACTGTATGTTTGCTTACAGTATCCTTGACCTCTAGGATCCATTTAACCCTTCCTCACCCTCTTCCACAAGATTCCCCAAACTCTGCCCACTGTGTGACTATGTGTCTCTTCATCATTTTTGATCAGCTGTTGGCTGAAGCCTCTAAGATAACAGTTATATTAGGCACCTGTCTACAAGTATTGCCAAATATCATTAATAACATTATAGGCGTGTTTCCTCTAACGTCATGTGTCTGGGTCTTGGCCAGTCATTGGTTGAACGTTCCCTCAATCTCTCCTCCATCTTTACCCCTGCATATCTTGTAACCAGGACAATTGTGGGTGTAAAGATTTGTTGCTGGCCTGGTTTCACAGTGCTTCCATTAGAAGTCTTTTCTGGTTAGAGGAGACGGCCCTTTAAGGTTCCATATCCCCTATTGCTAGGAGACCTAGCTACGGTCTCTCTCATAGAGTCCTGGGAGTTTTCATTGTCCTAAGTTTCCAGCTCATCCCATAAATGACCCCCAATCCAGTTGTCACTGGAAGTTCTCTCTATTTCAGTCCTCCACAGACCCAATCACTCCTATTCCCACACATCATCCCTCATAATACCGCAACCAGTAACTTCATCCATCCACCCCTAATATCTGATCTATTTACCTTTCTCAGTTTTTTTCGAGACTCACTCTTGGGTCCTCCTTGTTATTCAGTTACTTTTGGCCTGTGGTTTTTGCATGGTTATCCTATACTGTATCACTAATATCAGCTTATTACAGAGTCCTCACCATTAACCTGGGTTGCCATACTCAGGAAGATATTTTTTATTCCATCCAGTTGTTTGCAAATTTCATAATGTCTTTGTGTTATTCCTGAGGAATAATCTATTCTGTAAATGTACTATATTTTCTTTATCCTTTGGCTGAGGGACATCTGTGTTTTCCCCAGTTTCTGCCTATGACAAATAAAGCTGATATGAACCAAGTTGAGCAAGTATCCTTGTGCTTGGTAGAGCATCGTTTGGGTTTATATCCCAGAGTGGTATAGGTGGGTCGTGAGGTAAACCTATTCCTAATTTTTCTGAAAAACTTCCAAAATTATTTCTAAAGTGTATGCGTAATTTGTATACCAACCAGCAAACAGAGAAGGGTTTCCCCTGCTCCTCATGCTCACCATATGTGCTGTGGCTTGAGTTTTTGATCTAAGACTTTGTGACAGGTGTAACAGTTGTTTTGATTTACATTTACCCGATGACTAAGGCTTTTTCAGCATCCAAGCAGGTGATCCTGAGTTGTTCCTTTCAATTTGTTTATTGAAAGGATTTTGTATGTTGAAACATCACTGCATTTCTGGGAAGAAACTTAGCCGATCATGGTGGATGACAATTTTTATGTGTTGTTGGATTCAGTTTGTGTATATTTGATTAGTTTTGCATCAATGATCATAACAGAGATTGGTCTGAAATTCTTTAACTTAGTTGAGGCTTTGTGTGCTTTAAGTATTGGGGTTACTGTGGGCTCATAAAATGAATTTAGGAGTGTTCATTCTGGTTCCATTTTGTGGAATAATTAAGAAGTGTTGGTATTAGCTCTTTTCAAAATTATGGTAGAATTCTATGCTAAAATCAGCTTGCACTGCCCTTGTTTTTGGTTGGGTGACATTTAATGCCTGCTTCAATTTTCCAAAGGGTTATGAGTCTGTTTAAATCATCTTGATTTAACTTTTGTAAGTAAAAACTATCGAGAAAATCATCCATTTCATTTAGATTTTCTAATTTTGTGGCGTACATGTTGTTGAAGTAAGACCTAAAAATTCTTTGAATTTCCTCAATGTCTGTTTTTATGTCCCCTTTTCATTTTTTATTTTCTTAATTTGGATATTGCCCCTCTGTCTTTTAGCTAGTTTGGCTAAGAGTGTCTTTTATCTGGTTTGACTAAGAGTTTGTCTATCTTGTTCTGTTTTTCAAAAAGCAATAATTTGTGTCACTGTTTTCTTTGTTTTCTTTTATTGACTTCAGCATTAATTTTGATTATTTCTTGTCCTCTTCTCCTTCTGGATGTGTTTACTTTGCTTTGTCCTACATCTTTCAGTCATGCCACTATGTCAGTAATATGGGATCCTCACTAATTTTTTAAATGAAAGTGTTTAATATGGTGAGCTTTTCTCTTAGCACTGCTCTCAATGTGTCCCATAAACTTGCTTATATTGTGCATTCATTTTCATTGAATTCCAGAAGGTCTTTAACTTCTTTCTTTATTTATTCCTTGACCCAGTGGTCATTGAGTAGAGTTGTTCTGTTTCCATGATTCTGTAGGCTTTCTGTCGTTTCTGTTGTTGATGTCCAAACTTAATCCATGGTGGTCTGATAAGATACAAGAAACTGTTATGATTATCTTGTATCTGTTGAGGCTTGCTTTATGACTATATATGGTCAATTTAGAGGAGGATTTCACAAGGTGCTGAGAATAAGATATATTATTTTGATTTGGAGTGAAAGGTTCTATAGATATCCATTAGGTCCCTTTAATTCATAAGGTCGGTTAATTTCATTATTTGTCAATTTAGATTCTGTCTCCATGACCCACCTGTCCATTGGTGAGTGTGGATTTTTGATGTCTCCCATTATTATTGTATGAGGTTCGATGTGTGATTTAAGCTTTATAATATTTCTTTTATGAATGTGGATGCACTTGCACTTGGGAGATAGATATTCAGAACTGAGATGTCATGTTGATAGAGTTTTTTCTTTGATGAGTATCAAGTGTCCTTTTCTATCTCATTTGATGAATTTTGGTTGGAGGTCTATTTTACTAAATAATAGCATAGATACCCCAGTTTTCTTCTTGGGTTCAGTTTCCTGGAAATTCTTTTACCAGCTCTTTACTCTGATATAATGTCTATCTTTTATGCTTAGACATGTTTGTGTATACAGCAGAAAGATGGATCCTATTAGCTCATCCATTCTGTAGTCTGTGTCTTTCTATTGGAGTTGTGAGTTGGGTGATGTTTAGACATATTAAAGAACAATGATTGCTAATTTTTGTTATGTTGAAGTTGCTGGTAGTAATGTGTGTGTGTGTGTGTGCGTGTGTGTGTGTGTGTGTGTGTGTGTGTGTGTGTGTGTGCATTTCTATGTTTGTGTTATGTTTCTCTTGGTTTTTCTGGTGTGAAATTATTAATTATGTCTTGTGATTCCTTGGTGTAGTTAAACTCCTCAAGTTGGAGTTTTCCAATGCAGTAACTTCTTTATGTATGATACGTGGATAGATACTATTTAAATTTGGTTTTGTCATGGAATGTCTTGTTTTCTCCATCTATGGTGATTGAAAGATTTGCTGAGTATGGTAGTCTGGGCTGGCATGTGTGGACTCTTAGAAACTGCACAACCTCTGCCCAGGCCCTTCTGGATTTTACAGTCCATTGAGTAGTCAAGTGTATTTCTGATAGGTTTGCTTTCATATACTAATTGTTCTGAATCTTTTGTAGTCTGACATGTTATTGTGTAGGTAAATAGACAGTTTTTAAAACTACAAATTATTCAGCTTCTTTATGCCACTCATGATTTAAGACAGATTTTGGAAGACCCATAGCCAAACATGTCAGTGAAACAAGGGTGTAAAATACATTGTTTTCTTTTCAGCTTCTCTACATTATTGCTTTCTGCTCTTTATTTGGATAATCTTGGTCCATCAGTTTCAGTTGTTTTTTTATCCTACTGTTTAGTACTCAGTGTTTACTACCATCTTTAAATGAGCTATTGGCACACCTTTTTTAGATACACTGCAGTACCTGTGCCTCAAGGCTCCTAGAAATTATGGCTACCTTATTAAATGAAACTCTTATTCAGTGGGGCTCTGTGAGTTCCTGTGGATATCTGGACATTGGCCATTGTTACTGTTTTTCTACTTCTTCCCATGATTTCTTATACAATATAGTTCACACAATCTATACCAACCTATTTTACATGTGAGGATAAATAAATAAATCTTGACATGTCATTGTAATAAATGGAATTAATAGAAAAAAGAAACTACAACTTCTATTATTTTTCAATTTTTATATCATTATTTATTTCTTTGTTAACATATACATTTATATTATTACACATATGTTAAAATAAAGTACATACAGCAGGAAGAACTACAAAACAATGAGGAATTATATTCATGTTACTTTTGTAGTGTTCTGCCTGTTAGTATTTGGCAACCTTGCAGAAAATGGTTTCCTGTGTTGGTGAGTCTAAAATTCTGAATGTAACTAAATATCTATCATATCTCTATCAACTTAAAACATCTATCTAGACATAAAAACTTTTTTTTATTTTATTTTTTACATACACATTTATATTATTACACATATATACAATAGATTACCTATAGCAAGAAGCACCTTGACACAATCAGGAATTATATAAATGTTACATTCTTAGTGTTTTGTCTACCTTGTGTTTGTATTTGACAGCCTTGAGGAAAACATCTTTCCTATCTTGGTATATCTAAATTTCTGAATGTAAATCAATCTCCATCACATATTGTCATTATCAAATTAAAACACCTACATCGACCTAAAAACATCTTAACCACTAAACAACAAAGCTTCACTCTAAAGCTGACTTACTTGGTTTTCAACTCTACCAGAGCCTTGTGAAGGAATAAACTTGTTTACCTTTGTATGCCAGGAGTGCAGGTTAGTAGCTTTCCAAATGAGAATATTTCAGAGACAGTTTGCTACTTGAATAGTCACCCCAAAACTCTCTATCATGTTGGAGCATCTTCTTCAGCCTTCTGGCCCAATATATCTGACAGGCATATTTGTGAGGAAGGAAATATTGAGCACTTGCTTACCTTGTCTTGGTAGAGTTTGGCCATCGACTCTGCCTGCATCCAAGCTTGCCCATTATAGGCAGAATTCTGTCTGTGGTAGAAATGAGGATATTTTTCCCAGTGGCCAGTTTGCCATATTTGAAGTTATCTCCATAAGCAAGTTCTTTGATGCTCATCATCCTCTTTGAGGTAGTCTGGGTGTTACCAGGAGTTAATTTGTCTTATTATCAGTGAATCTTCAAAATAATAAGAATGTTTTAATTGCCATACTCTGCTTGTCTCTGAGGTTTTTGAAGACTATTGAACTATCCTACCTCATGTTTCTATAGAATCACATCTACCTGCTGCACTGAAGATGAATATTTTTGTGATAAATGTAGACTAGAAATTGATATGACCATGATTTGATCAACAAACAACTAACCCATATGATTTGTTTATCCTAAAAAGATTTCAATAGCACTTTCAAAGCATAGGAAATAAACCTTGCATTATAATTGTATTATTTGGGTAATACTTTTATTTTTAAATAGTTTTTAATATTTACACATTTAAAAATTACCATAGTAAAATATAATGAAAAAGTTTCTTAATAATGCCATACACAGCATAATATAGATTTGTCCCCATTATATAGCTTTTGTTTAATATACAAAATAGAATGTCAATACACTGAAATCTGTATGTAGGTAATCAGGTTATTCAGGATGCCATTTTCATACCGCCATGTATCAGAAAATAAAATGCTTTCTGACATGTTCTAGATAGAAGGCAACCCTTTCCTGCAAACCTGGTCACCAGTCTTCACAGACCAGGCTTACTGAAAATTGCCTGGGAAAAGAGAGAACCTCCATCTGAAGTGGTTTGCAATATTCTCTGTACACTCAATTTCACCTTCAAACAGTGAAACCAGGCACATAATAAACACATTCAATTACAGCTTATTATTTCGGTGAGCAATCAAGATCTAAAGCTCCTGAAGGCTACCATGATCCTTGAATGATGACAGAACAAAACGTAATGCCATGGTTCATCCCACAGTGATACTGTCTCACAGTACGTTAGTGGAAGCAAATACTCGGAGCAATATCCAGCTGGAACTGCTCATCCTGTCTTGTCCCAGCCCTGCCCTTGGCCTAATCTGCAGTGCTGGTCACCCTGGCTTCTCCACACACTTGCCAGAATTCACTCTACAGCCATCATTAATGAATTCCACATACTAATAAGCATGTTCCTGTTCCTTTCGAGTGGTCTGGCTTGTTGTCCTGTCTTTCCTAAAAGAAGGCAGTGTTTCCTAGGTTCCCTTCCCTTCCCCAAGCTTGGGTCACCTCTCTTCTGCTTTTCCAATATCTTAAGTCAATGCATAAAATACCCAAAATGTACTTCTTTTCCTCCAAATAATTAACCATACTTTCTCAGATCTGTTTTGAGTCATATAGGTATATCACTAATTCTCACTAAAGTTATTATAAAATTCAAATAGTTTGGAGTGATATGAAGCCATACACAGAAAATAAAGCTGTTCTCAAAAAATACAGTATGTTTCTCATTTATACTCAATCTGAATTATGACAGATTTCTTCTTTCCCACATACCAAAGGAGCACAGCTCTTTATACATTTAATGAAAAAGTTCCTATAGTAGTTTTAATGAATGTCTGTTATATTCTATTAATAAAAAAGTAACTGTATCTTTTTTATTCTTTTTCAGAGCTGCCCCATATTCCACCACGTCCCCCTTGTAGGGAGACCTAGTGGCACTCAGAGGAAGAATAACAGGCTATCAACTTGATATTCTATGATCATATACAGGGGGAGGAGGACGCCCTCAGTCACAGACATAGGGGAGGGGAGTAGGGAGAAAGAGGGAGGGAGGGAAGAATTGGAGGAAATAAGGGATGGGATAACAATTGAGATATAATATGAATAAATTAAATTTTAAAAAGTAAAAAGATATTTTTTCAATGCCAAATTGTGACTAAAGTAGATTTATGTGTTTGGATGCACTGTCTGATTTTAACTGAAACATTCTATAAATATACACTAATATATTTTGGTGAACCTCATTTTGAAACTTGAGACTGTTTTTGATAATATTCAAGTGGTATTTCTTAGGCACCATAGCTCTCACATCCACCTGGGTTACAGTTATCTTAAAGTCCTCTGAGACCAATTTAACCATTACACATTCTTTTAAAGAGAATTTAAAAAGTTATCTATTTCCTGAGTAGTTTTGGTTGTAGCTTGACCCTTTGGGATGGAGTTTTCCTTCTAGTACCTTCTGTAAAGCTGGGTTTGTGGATAGGTACTGTTTGAATTTGTTTTTGTCATGGAATATTTTGTTTTCTCCATCAATGGTTATTGATAATTTTGCTGGTTAAAGTAGTCTGGCCTGGCATCTGTGTTCTCTTAGGGTTTGCAGGATCTCTGTCCAGGCCCTTCTGGCTTTTATGGTCTCTGCTGAGAAGTCAGGTGTAATTCTGATAGGTTTACCATTAAATGTTATTTGGCCCTTTTCCCTTGCAGCTTTTAATATTTTTTCTTTGTTCTGCATGTTTTGTGTTTTGATTATTATGTGGTGGGCAGTTTTTCTTTTCTGGTCAATTCTATTTGGTGTTCTGTAGGCCTCTTGTATGTTTATAGGCATCTCTTTCTTTAGATTGGGGAAATTTTCTTCTATGATTTTGTTGAGAATAGTTTCTGGGCCCTGGAGTCTGATGTCTTCTCTTTCTTCAATGCCTATTATCCGCAAATTTCTTCTTTTCATGGTGTCCTTAATTTCTTGGATGTTTTGTGTCAGGAGTTTTCCAGATTTGGCATTTTCTTTAATGGTTGATTCAATATCTGTGATTGTATCTTCTAGCCCTGAGATTCGTTCTTCCATCTCTTGGATTCTGTTAGAAAAGCTCACCTCTGTGTTGCTCGCCTTCTTCTCTGAGGTCTCACGTTCTCGTTTTTCTTCTGTCTGTGTGTTTATCATTGAATCCATTTTCATTTTCAGATCTTGAACTGATTTTTTGATTTCTTTCATCTGATTTTTTGTATATTCCTGAGTTTCTTCCATTGCCTCTTTATAGGTCTTCAGAGCTTGAACCGTTTTACTTATTTCTTTCATCTGGTTGTTTGCATTTTCCTGCAATTTTTCCAGTTCCACTCTATGTGCTTCTTTTATGTCTCTCACCTGTTTGTCTGCGTCTTCCTGCATTTGATTACGAATTTTATTTGTTTCCTCCATTATCATCCTCATTACTAAGGATTTGAGGTCATTTTCTTGTATTTCCGTTGTATTTGAATTCTCTGGGTGGTTTTCTTTGGGATAGCTGGAAACTGGAGACGCCATGTTGTTTTGGGGTTTTTTGCGTATGCTTTTTCGTTGTCCTTTAGACATCTTGCTGTCTTTGTTTTTGTTGGGTAGCTTCCAGAGTTGAATGGGGGGTGTCTGACGATAGATTCACTTGTTTTCTTACGATTTCCCTAGGCTGCGAGCTCAAAGCTTCACTGGTGTGGATGTTAGGAGGTTAACCCTGTTGTTCTGGTCTCTCACAGCCAGTGATCCTCAGTCCCCCTCTGCTGTGGATCCTGCAATTGTTCTGGGTCTCTGAATGAGCGCTGGGTCAGGCCAAGGTATCCACAGCCTTCTGTGTTCCCTGCCAAGTCCAGCCAGGAGCACTGGGACCGAACCACGGGCAGAACTCAGCTAGATTCTCAGGGCCTGAACCGTCTGCCAAGCTCAGCTAGGGATTTTGGGCCCAAAATGCACACAGGGTCCAGCCAGAATTTTTGGGCTGGGACTACGCACCAAGCTCCACTAGGGCCTTTTGGCCCAAAGTGCGTGCTGTGGTCAGTTATTGACTCAGGGCCCGAACTGACCACCAATCTCAGCCAGGAATTCTGGATTCAAACTGCACACTGTGTCCAACCAGAGTCTTAGAGCTGGTGGAACCGAGAGCTCTGTCCAGCCTGTGCCACAGCAGGAGAACTGCGGCTGCTCTGAGTTAGCGCCAGTGGTGGAACAAGTGCTCCGCCCGGACTGTGTCACCGCAGGGGAGCTGCCGCTGAGCTGAGGAGGTGCCTAGGATGGAACTGAGCATGTCACCAAGCCTGCGCCACAGCAGGAGAACTGCGGCTGCTCTGAGTTAGCGCCAGTGGTGGAACAAGTGCTCTGCCCGGACTGTGTCACTGCAGGGGAGCTGCCGCTGAGCTGAGGTGGTGCCTAGTGTGGAGCTGCGAGCTCAACTAAGCCTGCGCCACAGCAGGGGAGCTATGGCAATGCTGAGTTAGTGCCTCAGGCAGAATTGCTTGCTGGTCCAGGCCAATACCCGGGACTCTGGGGCCGAACTGTCTGCCGAGTCCAGTCTGGGTCCAAAGGCTCCATGCGACCCAAATCCTGCCCCGAGTCCCCTCTCCTGCAGCAATTCCCACCAGCCACCACACCAATCGCCTCCACCAGAAGGCTATGAGCTGCAAACCTCAGCCGCCGCTGCTGGTGCCGCTGGTGCTGCTGCCTCTGCCGCTGCCGCTCCGATCAGAGAAAAACCACGCTCCTCCCATGTGCAGGGGCACGCAGGTCCTCTGCACCCTGGACCCTCCGAACCGTGGAGCACTCCCGCTGCCGTGATGTTCGGACCTCGGTGTTCCTGGCTCAGAAATCTGTGCAATTCCCTGAATTGTTCACTGGAGCCTCCAAACGCGGTCCACACTGCTTGCTGCCATCTTGGATCCCTCGGGGGATGGGTTTCTAATACCTCCTGGCAGAACCTAGTATTTAGTTCCATGGTTAAGGAAGTCATACACAGTATGAGGTAATTTATAACTAGGGTTTTGATGAATAAACATGATGACCAATTGGTTTCTAAACTTTATGTTTATATCTATAGTTTAGTGATGCTGTCAGCCTTCATCAGAGAAATTTCTTTTTGTAGAAGAAGGTACTTAACATAGAGGCTCAAAGCCCTTCAATATGCTATGGATAACTGGGGTGCTCACACTTGTCCTCAACAGGCAATGTACATCACCCATTCATGCTCAAGGGACATCTCAAACAGGATGTAGAAAGAATGTAAGAATCAAAGAATAGAAGGTAAACCTGTGAAACAGTGGGTTCTGAGCATTATCCCTGTGTTCATGAATCCACTACTGAAGTTACCTGCAGAAGACTGGATGCATCAACATTTCATCTCAAATGGAGGAGGCCCTGATGAGTTCACACTCTTTACTAACATTCAGTCAGCAGTTAATAGCTGCTGGGAAAGTCTGGAATTATCTCCAGTCTTGTAGCCATTGTCAAACTATGTTCAAGTATATAAGTCACATCTCACACTCATGCAAGCAAAGAAAATTACCTCAGTGTGTCAAAATAATTTCAGTAGGAGGAGGGTTGTTTAGAATAAGAGATTCAGTGCTAAAGGGAAGAGAATTGGTAATGTGAAGAAAATATTATATTATTTATGTTTTAAATTTTAATATATGCCATAAATGAAAAAAAGCAAATTAAAAAAGAATGAATGGCTAGGGAAATTTTGCGATGACATTGAATTAATACAAACTTATATATGCATTTTTAGAAAGAAGAGAAAAAGGTGTATATACAGAACACACAGTTAATAAAATACTATTTAAACATCCAGGTCATGGAATCTCAAAGTCTCTCAATTAAAATCAATTCAAAAGCCCTGTCCAAATTTTCAAATACCCAAAAGAAAAAATAAAAAACAAAAAAAACAAAAACAAATATGAAAACATCCCTAAGACTTGAAGAGAAGGGGGAGGGAAACAAAAGGAAATTCTATTAGACTGACATTAATTTCATAGTAAGAATATAACAGTGAGGAGATACTTGGGTAATCTAACCAAAATTCCAGCAACAAGTAAGAGCAAAAATTTTCTTTTCCACTTCCCCACCCCAAACTATAGTTACTGGAAATTTTCAGAAGTAAAAGAAAATATAAACACTTTCCGGAAACAAGAGTGGTAACTTAACCAGAACATAGGCTTGCATTAAATTCAATAAATTTATACAACTATAGAAGGAAAGCATTAATTTTTCTCAATACATAAAAACACCAAATGACAAGAAAATTGAAACCATTTTCAAAGGAAAAATGGAAATACTAGCATAAATATGATGCTACTCTTCTGTAACTCTGTGTGCAATTTGAAATAAAAAATGGAGTCAAGGTAGTTACAACAGTTGGAGTGAGATAAAAATCACTATTTGTCAGAAAAGAAGGACTTTATGAGTAAAATATAATCTGTATATTTGGGAGTCAATGAATGTACTTTACACACATAAGAAACAAATGAAAATAGGATATGCAATATTTATAGTAATAAAATGTACACTAAGTCAAAACCATGAAATATGTCAAATGAAGTACACATAGAGTTAAAGAGGACTGTTTAACAAGGGAGTGTGTCTCAGTTTCCCGTCTGTTTACTGGATACTGTTGGCTGACAAAGGCAGACAAGGTCTCTAGGATCAGGATGGGTTTTGACTCAGCTTTACCCACCATCATTCCTGGTTGCAGAGGGGACACCTGTTCACCATTCTCCTGAGACAAATACAATATCACTGTTATGAAGCCAATGAAGAAAAATGACCAGTGAGATGCACATGCCTGCAGCTGCAACGCATGATCTGGAGTTCCTCAGCACTTCTCTCTGTCTCACATGTGAGTTACACATTTGGCAGCTGGCATCACAAGCAAGGATGTTTTTGTTATACCCTGTATCACTGTGGGAGGAGCATGAGTATGTTGATAACAGTAATAAACTCCCAAATCCTCAGGCTCCACTCTGCTGATCTTGAGTGTGAAATCTGTGCCTGACCCACTGCCACTGAACCTGTCTGGGACCCCAGAAAATCGATTGGAAACCTGATAGATGAGGAGCTGTGGAGACTGGCCTGGCTTCTGCAGGTACCATTCCAAGTAGGTGTTTCCATTACTATGCAGGAGGCTCTGACTAGATCTGCATGAGATAGAAGCTGAATCTCCAAGGCTGACAGGCAGAGAGGCTGGAGTTTGGGTCATCACAACATCACCACTGGAGGCTGAAATAATGACAGAGAAGTACAAAGTTATGGGCACACTTCATGAACAATCTTTGTGGTTTCTTTCTTGATAGTTATTTTCAAATGAGATATCTATTTTAACATACAATTATTTATACACTAATATTATCTTTTTATCACAATGAGTGAAATGAAGGATCTAAGGGCACTCTAGGCATAACTCAGAACTTCTCAGTCAATCCATGTCATAAGCTTCATTTTAACACAGGTTCACTCCCAGCTGGAACCTCCCTCTCACAGATGTAGACATCACAGGCCCCATCCTTTAGGATAAGCCCCATCTTCTCATAAATCGACAAAACAAGTGTGATTACCAGGGGAAAACAGGGCTCATCCTATCTACCCATCCCCTTCTTTCACTTCCCTCTGTCCTCACCAGGAATCCTGAAGAACATCAGCATCAACAGCAGAACAGGCAACTTCATTTTGAGGAGGCTGCTGAAGAGACTGGTCAGTCACTGCAAATAGACAACGGAGCTTTTATGTCAAACTAGCAAGGGTGGGTCCTCCCTAGGGAGCAATATGCAAAGGTCCATGTTACAGCTACAGTTTAGATAAAGGGAAGAGTCTTTCATGCTTCTCATGATTGCAACCTCACAGAAAATATGTTCTACATAATGGATTAAGTAGGTAAAACAGAATATGGTGCTTGATGGGAAAAGAACATGCTAAAACCCTTCTGAAGTCAGCCTATCAGGTCCCATCAGGATAGCATGCATCCCCTTTTCTGTGTGCTGCAGGGCTGCCAGGCTAGGGGAAGTGATCACCAGCATCAAATCTTGTGTCATAAGCAATCCCCGCACTCCTCCCCCTGCCAAAGTAGAGAATGAGCTGTGCATTGGCTACTTCTGAACAATGTCTCTAGGTTCTCTGCTTGTAATCTCTTCATTGGTGTATCAGTTTGAGCAGGCCCTGGGTCCAGATCTGTTGGACTTGATGGTGCCCTTGTGGATATTCTGATCCTTTCTGATCCTTCCATCCTCCAACTCTTCTATGCAACTCTCAGCACTTCACCAAGAGTCTGGCTGAAAAGTACCAATATATGTGCCGATCCCCTACTGAGTTGAGTCTCTCAGAGAACATCTATGTTGGGCGAATATCCACTTGAAAGTCATTATATCATGCATGTCTTTCTGTGTCTGGTTACATCACTCAGGATGATCTTTTCTGGTTCTATCCATTTGTCTCATAATTTCAAGATTTTCTTGTTTATGATAGCTGAATTGTATTCCATTGTGTAAATGTACCAGTTTCTTTATCCATTTTTAGGCTGAGGCATATCTAGATAGTTTTTAGATTCTGGCAATTATGAATAGATATTCATGGACATAGTTGAACAAATACTTGCATTGTAAGGTGTAGCATCTTTCAGGTATATGCCCAAGGTGTCATGGCTGGGTCTTTAGGTAACACTAGTTCTAATATTCTGAGAGAGTACAGATTCATTTCCAAAGTTGTTATATGAGTTTTCATTCCCACCAGTAATGACAACGTGTTTCCATTTCTCTATATCCTCACCAGCATGTACTGCTACTTGAGTTTTTAATGGATTAAAGACCTCAACATAAGACCAGACACACTAAACCTGTTAGAAGAAAAGGTGGAGAAGAGCCTTGACTTCATTGGTGCAGGAGACAACTTCCCGAACAGAACACCAATAGCTCAGGCTGTAAATTCAACAATTAATAAAAGGGACCTCAAAAAACAGAAAAACTTCTTTAAGGAAAAGGACACTGCCAAAAGAACAAAACAACACACAATGGGAAAAGATATTTACCAATCTTACATCCAACAAATGGCTAATATTCAAAATATATGAAGAATAACGAACTCAAGAAATTAAACACCATGAAACCAAATAACCTAATTTGAAAGGGGTACAGAGAATTCTCAACAGAGTAATATCAAATGGCTGAGAAACACTTAAGAAATACTCAACATCCTTAGTCATCCAGGAAATGCCAACCAAATTGACTCTGAGATTGCATATTATAGGTATCAGAAAGCCTATGATTAAAAAAAATCAACAATTTAAATTAGAGAAAACCGCACTGCTCCTTGTGTGTATGTACTTTGTGAAATACACTTTCTTCAGTTCTGCCTTTGTGGCACAATAACTGGAGCATATGGGCACCAAGTCATCACACATTTGGAAAAGCCAAAGAGCATACCGAAATCTAACTTTAGTAATCATAAACATTATGCACTTCTCACTATATTTCAAACAGTGAATATGGGTTCTGTATGCATCAATGGACAAAAAAAAAAAAACAGAAAGTAAATTTTGGGTTTTTTGCATTAATATTTTTTAAATTTTATTTAAATAATTTATTCAGATTACACCTAATTTGTTATCCCTTCACTTGTATCTTCCTGTTCCCCTCCCTCCTTATTTCATCCTATTCTCCTCCCCTAGGTCTGTGACAGAAGAGGACTTTGTCCCCTACTATAAGATCACAGCCTATCATGTCTCTTCCTTATAGCCTGCTTACACTTCCTCTGAGTGTCACCAGGTCCCCCATCAAGGGGAAATGATCAAATAGGGGGGCACTAGAGTTCATGTCCTTTTCAGTCCTTGCTCTTCACACAATTGTGGAGAATGTGGTGTCCATTGGCTAGATATGGATAGGGGTTCTAGGGTTACTGCATGGATTGACCTTGATTGGTACAGTAGTTTGAGCTAACCCGCCTAGGTCCAGATCTGCCATCCTTAATGGTCTTCTTGTAGGTTTCTAGGACCCTCTGGATCCTTGTAGTTCCCCATTTTTCCCTACATGTCTCACCTAGAATCTCAGTAGGATGTCCCAGAATGTATCCCAGTCACCAGCTAAGTGAAGACTTTCAGAGTATATCTCTGTTGGGCTAGTGTCCAAATATAAGTGACTATATGCCATTTGTATCTCTCTGGGTCTGGGTTAATTCACTCAGGATGATCATTTCTCCTTCCATCCATTTGCTCGCAAATTTCAGGAATTCCTTGCTTTTAATAGCTGAGTAGTATTCCATAGTGTAAATGTATCACAGTTTCTTCATCCATTCTTTAACTGAGTGACATCTAGGTTGTTTCCAGATGCTGGCTATTAAGAATAAAGCTGCTTTGAACATGGTTGAGCATATTTCCTAATTGTGTGGTGAAGCATCTCTTGGTTTTATTCCAAGAAATGGAGTAGATGAGTCTTGAGGTAAACCTATGCCCAGTTTTTGAAAAAGTGCCAAATTGAATTCCAAAGTGGTTGTATAAGTTTGTACTCCCACCACCAATCAAGGAGTGTTCCTCTTTCTCCACATCCTCACCAGCATATGCTGTCACTTCAGTTTTTGATCTTATCTATTCTGATGGATGTAAGATGAAATCTCAGAGTTGTTTTGACTTGCATTTCTCTGATGACTAAGGACATTGAGCATTTCTTTAATTTTTCTCAGCCATTCGCTATTCCTCTGTTGAGAATTCTCTGTTTAATTCTAAATCCCATTTCTTAATTGGTTTATTTGGTTTGGTGGTGTTTAATTCTTGAGCTCTTTCTACATTTTGGATATTAGTCCTTTGTCAGATGTAGGGTTGGTAAAGATCTTTTCCCAGTCTGTAGGCTGGTGCTTTATTCTCTTGACAGTGTCTTCTGCCTTATAGAAGCTTCTCAACCTAATGACGTCCGATTTATTAATTGTTGACCTGTAAGCCTGTGCTGTTGGTGTACTGTTCAGGAAGTTGTCTCCTGTGCCAATGAGTCCCAAGGTCCTCCCCAATTTTTCTTCTAACTGATTTAGTGTCTCTTGTTGTTCATTGAGGTCTTTAATCCACTTCATCTTGATGTTTGTTCATGGTGTCTTATTGCTCTGACTAGAACTATAAGAACTATACTGCAGAGATATGGGGATAGTGCGCAGCCTTGTTTGGTCCCTGATTTTAGAGAATTTTCCTTGCATTTCCATTTAATTTTATGTTGGCTATTGGCTTGCTCTATATAGCCTTTATTATGTTTAGGTATGTTCTTGTATCCCTGATGTCTCCAAAACTTTAAACATGAGTGGGTGTTGGATATTGTCAATTTTTTTTTGGCATCTAAGGAGATGATCATTTCACTATTTTCTTTCAGTGAAAGAATGTTTAAATGGTGGATTACATTGATGTATTTCCATTTATTGAACCATCCCTGCATGCCTGGAATGAAGCCTACATTGTCATAGTGAATAATATTTTTGATGTGCTCATGGATTTGATTTGTGAGTATTTTATTGAATATCTTTGCATCAATGTTCATAAGAGAAATTGGTCTGAAATTTCCTTTCTTTGTTGGGCCCTTGTGAGGTGTAGGCATCAAGATGACTGTGGCACCATAGAATGAGTTTGGTAATGTTCTCTCCATTTCTATTTTGTGGAGTGGCTTGAAGAGTATCAGTGTAAGCTCTTCTTTGAAAGCCTGATAGAATTCTGTGTTGAAATCAACTGGCCCTGGGCAGAATGACTGCTTCTATTTCTGCAGGAGAAACAGTACTATTTAATTTGTTTATCTGATCTTGATTCAACTTTGGCAAGTGGAATCGTCAAGATAATTGTCCATTTCCCTTAGATTTTCAAATTTTGTGACATATAAGCCTTTGACATAGGACCTTATGATTCTTTGTATTTATTCAGTATCTGTTATGTGTCCCTTATCATTTTTATTTTGTTTATTTGGATAGTGTCTCTCTACCTTTTAGTTAGATTAGCTAATGCTTTGTCTATCTTGTTGATTTTCTCAACGAGACAGCTCTTGGTTTTCTTGATTCTTTGAATTGTTCTCTTTGTTTCTAATTTATTGATTTCATCCCTGAGTCTGATTATTTCCAGCCATCTACTTATCTTTGGTGTTTCTGCTACTTTTTTGTCTAGGGCTTCCAAATGTGTCATTAAGTTGCCTATATGAGATATGTCCAATTTCTTTATGAAGGCTATTAGTGCCATAAAATTTCCTTTTAGAAGTGCTTTCAATGTTTCCCATAAATTTCAGTATGTTGTTCAATCAGTTTCATTGAATTTTAGAAAGTCCTTAATTTCTTTCTTTATTTCTTCCCTGGCCCAGTTGTCATTAAGTAGAGAGTTGTTTAATTTCCATGTGTGTAGGATTTTTGTTATTTTTGCTGTTGAAGTCCAGCTTTAGTCCACGGTGATCTGATAGGATACAAGGTATTATTCCAATCTTCTTGCATCTGTTCAGGCTTGCTTTGTGACCTACTATATGATCCATTTTGGAGAAGATTCCATGAGGTGCTGAGAAGAAGTATAATCTTTTGTGTTTGGATGAAAAGTTCTGTAGATATCTGTTCAATCCATTTTATTCATGACATCAGTTAGTGTCATTATTTCTCAATTTAGATTCTGCTTCATTGACCTATCCTTTGGTGAAAATGGGGTGTTGAAGTCTCCTACTATTAATATGTGGTGGCTGATGTGTGATTTAAGCTTGGTTAATATTTGTTTTACAAATGTGTGTGCCCTTGTATTAGGAGCGTAGATGTTCATAATTGTGATGTTATCTTGGTTGACTTTACCTTTGATGAATATGAAGTGACCTTCCTCATCTCTTTTTATTAATTTTGGTTGAAAATCTATTTTATTAGATACAACAGCTTGCTTCCTGTGTCTGTTCACTTGGAATACCCTTTTCCAGCCTTTTACCCTGAGATAATGTCTATCCTTGTGGCTGAGATGTGTTTCTGGAATGCAGAAGAATGTTCAGTCTTATTTATGCATCCATTCAGTTAGTCTGTGTTTTTTATTGGAGAATTTAGATCATGGATGTTGAGAGATAATAATGACCAGTGACTGTTAAATCCCTTGATTTTGATGTTGGTTACAGTAGAATGTTTATGTGATTTTTTTTATGACAGTATAGTTAAACATTTCCTGTGTTATTTTGGTTGTATTTTGTCACTTTGAGTTGGAGTTTTCCTTCTGGTAACTTCTGTAGGGCCAGATTTGTGGTTTGAATTAGTTTTTGTCATGGAATATCTTGTTTTCTCCATCAATGGTTATTGATAGTTTAGCTGGGTATAGTAGACTGGGATGGCATCTGTGGTCTCTTAGGATTTGCAGGACCTCTCTCTAGTCCCTTTTGGCTCTTGTGGTCTCTGCTGAGATGTCAGCTGTAATTCTGATAGGTTTCCATTTATATGTTTCTTGGCCCTTTTCCCTAGCCACTTTTCATGTTTTTTTGTTGTTGTTGTTCTGTACTTTTTCTGTTTTTATTATTATGTGGCAGAAGGATTTTCTTTTCTGGTCTATTGTATTTGATGTTCTGTAGGTCTCATGTAGGTTTATATGCATCTTCTTCATTAAATGGGAGAAATTTTGTTCTATGATTTTATTGAAACTATTTTTGAGGCCTTGGAGTTGGGCATTGTCTCTTTTCTCAATGCTTATTATCCTCAAGTTTCATCTTTTCATGGTATCCTTGATTTCTTGGATGATTTGCATCAGGAATTTTTTAGATTTAGAATTTTTTTGTATGGTTGCTTCAAGTTCTACAATTGTATCTTTTACTCCTGAGATTCATTCATCCATCTTGTGAATTCTATTAGAGAAGCTTACCTCTGCATTACACGCTTTCTTCTCTAAGTTCTCTCATTCATGGCTTTCTTCTGTCTGTGCTTTGTTTCCATTTTCATCTTCATATCTTCAACTGTTTTATTGATTTTCTTCATCTGATTGTTTATATTTTCCTGACTTTCTTCTGGTGCCTCTAGAGGCTTCATTAATGTTTTCGATCTGTTTAGCTGCATCTTCCTGCATTGGCTTATGGATTTTATTTTTTCCTCCATTATCATCTTCATTACTAAGGATTTGAGGTCATTTTCTTGTGTTTCAATTTTGTTTGAGTTTCAGGATTGATTTCTTTGGCATAGCTGCAATCTGAAGATGCCATAATGTTTTGGTTTTTGTTGTTTGTGTTTTTACACTGTCCATTAGTCAACTTGCTGTGTCTGACATTGGGAGGTAGTTTCTGGTGTCCTTTACTAGTTGTTGAGAATAGTTCATTGGTGTGTGTACATAGATCTCACCTGTAGGGATCAGGGAACCCTTCCCTGAATCAGGCAGGTGACTTGGTTTCACTTCCTGGGGACTTTACTTCACACCCTGAGCTCCCCACTGGGTCAGCAGAGGCTAGTGCTGGTGATTAGCAGCCCAAGGATCACTTCACGGTAGTGTAGATAAAGCCCACTATCCTGCCTTTGACCGGGCTTTGAAAAATCCTGTCGTTGGGCACTGGGGCTTTGAGGGCCTAGGCTCAGTCCACCCTAGAGTGGCAGAGCCCCTGCTGGATAGTAGGGGTTGCTTAGGATTCTGCCTGATTTGTCCTAGCCGTGGGGCCTAGGTTCAGTCCTGCTTGAGAGAGTAGATACAGCCCCTTTGCTTGTGGAAGTGTCTGGGATTCTGCCTGACCCTTCAGGTGGATTTAGTCCTGTCAGTCTGGGTGCACACAGGAACTCCTGCTTGGTTGTGGCAGCTGGTCAGGCTCTGCCAGAGCATATGGGAATTGCTCCCTGGGTTGGAGCAGGTAGCTAGGTTTCTGCCAGATCCCCTCAGGCTGGTTCAGTCCATCCTGAGAGCATGAGAGCCCCTGCTGAGCTGTGGTGGCTGGCTAGGCAACTAGCAGATCCATTCTGGCCAGATTGCTTCTGGTCAAGTTTACAGGAACAGTCTGATGGGATAGCTGGCTGGGTTTCTTCCCAATCTGCTCAGATCATGCCACCTTAGATCAGTCAACCCAAGTATGGGGCTATGGAGATGTAGCTGGAGTGTGTGTCCACAGCTGCCTGGGTTCCTGTGTGGTTCCTAGGTCCCTCTGGGGACTGGCAGGATTATCTGAGGTCAGATATATTCCAGAACCACACTCTCTTCAGAACCCATTGGCCAGCAGACACTGATGTTGTTACTGTGTGGCCCACAGATCCGTCAGAGAAGGAGAGAGAGAGGGCAGATAAGGCATGCACACTCAACTGTACTGGGCTTTGGATAGTGTGCTTGTGTAGTTACCAGCCCTTGGTGATTTCAGTGGACTCATGGGTTAGTCTGCAGTCATCCATTTTCCTGTATTTTCCCCAGGCCAGCAGCTCCTTTGTGTTTCACTGCCCACAGTTCACTCTCAGATACCAATTCCCTGATATATCACATGGCAGCAGCTCACAAGTGAGTATTGGTCCAGATTCTGGGCACTGTGCACCCATCCTCCATGGGCAAGTTGCATGGCCAGAGGACAGATCCACCTGTGCTCTGCACTTTGCGAACCCCTCTCACCTAGGGTTATTCAGGTCTTGTGGTCTGTAGCTCCCAGGTGGGTCCCTAGTCTCTGTCCTGCAGATCAGAAAACTTGCATGTTCGGCACTGCCATTTGAATCCCCCTCCTTTATGTTCTTTCTTAATGATAACTTTGAATATTATAGCTTATTTAATCTATAATAATATGATCTTATTTAATACCAATTTAGACTCAATAATACAAATCTCTTTGGTCCAGCACAACTTCGTTTCTTCCCCCATAGATATTTACTTACAATTTGCATTCATGTACCTCTCAATGTAGGTTTATATCAATCATTTGTTTTTCAGTGATAGGAGAAAAAGAGAAGCTCAAATCCATAAGGCTATTTATTTACTCCAGTTTTTACTTTTACATTGTTATTTCTTTGTGTGTATTTTAGTTATCATGCAATTAAACATCATGCACAGACTCTTTTTTTAATCTCTGTGTACTAAAAGTTAAAAGAAAAGTATAAGGTATTTTACCTTGTATATGTGCATATCTTAATTGTCCATTTATTTATAACTAAGTCTATTTCTATGTGCATGCATTAATCAGCTAATTTATTCATTAAATTGGTAGTATTTTATTTATTAAACACTTGAGTAAGCTATGTTAATTTTTGCTTTGTTTGATAATGCCTACCTAGTATAATATAATACATAATATAATATTTCTAATATTAAATGCTTAATTTCCTAAGGTTCCCCCATGATTTACTAGTTCCTAAATTTTATATTTAAGGAAAGGAGTAAACAATAATTAATATGTACATTAATACTTAACATTGTCAACTGGGGAAAAGAACTTAACCTCCAGAAAAATATGTATGTTTTCTATAATATAGAGACACCGCTAGGTTTAATTGTTTTTTACCACTTACACATTTAATTAGCACACAAAACAACAGGTTTTCTTTGGGTACTTTAATACATATTTGCTTTTGTCTATTTACACCTTAATTGTTCAACCCCACTTGCTTCCCTGTGTCCACATTTTACCATTTTATGCTACAACCGCCAGTATCACTTTCTGTACTTTACTGTTGGGTATGTTCTATTACCCATCCACCCTCAGTAGAACAGAATCATAACTTTTGCAGGAAATTATTTTATAGACTTTCCAGAGAATACCAGACTGTCGGCCTAGAGCTGTGTTTCCTCTTTAGCACTGTGTGGGGAAGGGTGATTTCATTGCCAATAGAGTGACCTAAAACAAATATATGCACTTATAGCCATTGTATTTTAAATTTAAAATACAATGAAGATTATTGTCCTGTATTTTAGTAAAATAGTGCAAACAATAATGTATTGAAGAGTTACATTTTTGGTAAAAATACAATGGGTGATAAATGTGAAATCTCTGCATTGTCCTAAGTGGCCACTGAAAACTGTGTTTTAGATAAACAAATTTAATTATTAATATATCTGATCCAAAGAGCAAAGAAGTACTTGGTAAGGAGACACCTGCACCTTTAAACAGCATGGCCTGGGGTAACAGAGAGTGGAAGGAAACCAATACCATGGAGCAGCCAAAGCTGTGTGACTATGCATAACTAAAATCAGAGCTAGGGTGGTATCTCACATGCTTCAGAAAGGAAGACAAAATACACCTAACTTTAGATACCAAAGAAAACAGGGAACTGGACTAAGTAATCCTGAATAGAGAAAGAGTTACTTAACAATGGCAGCTTAGGCATAGATTCTGCCCTTCCGTATAAAGGATACTCTTGTGACTGCTTCGCTCTTCAGCTTCACACTAAGGATGTGAAGTAATTTTACCAAAGAAGAGTCTTCTGTGATCCCAGTAACCTGTGGCAAAGAGGAGGAGCTTGAAAACTTAATTGCAGTTTCTTTCATTGTAGCCTGCAGGCAAAGAAGTGAATCTATAAGAGATCAAGGCTTTTCACAACCAGTAGAAAGACCCTGTTTTTTCAGGGAGAAGGAAAATGTTCTCTGTGCTGCTGAGATAGAAAGAAAGACTGAGCTTTTACAGAGATTAACTATGTCAGCACTTGCCTTCAGCTTTACCCAGCTCCTGATGATTTGCATGTGCCCGGAGCACAACCCACTGCCTTGAGTACATTTTAAAAAGCCGGTCAAACCCTCTAGAAGGGTCAGTCCCTAACACAGCATGGAAATGAGGGTCTCTGTGCAGTTCCTGGGTCTGCTGATACTCTGGCTCCCAAGTAAGGATGGTTTGCCTTGGGAAAGCAACACTGTGATTAGTATTGCTTGTTTTTGAAGGTAATCCTGTCATGTTGTTATTAATTGCATGGGTGTTTTTTTTTTGATTTTCTTTATTCAGGTGCCAGATGTGATATCCAGGTTACCCAGTCTCCATCCTCCTTGTCTAAATCTGTGGGAGAAAAAGTCACCATGAATTGTAGAGCAAGCCAGCATATTAGCAAAGGAATGTCTTGGTATCAACAGAAACCAGGGGAAGCCCCTAAACTACTGATCTATAGTGCATCAACTTTGCAATCAGGAGTCCCTTCCAGGTTCAGTGGCAGTGGGTCAGGGACAGATTTTTCCTTTACCATCAGCAGCCTGGAGCCTGAAGATGTCGCAGATTACTACTGTATGCAAGGTTATAGCTTGTACCACAGTGATAGAAGTAATGACAAAAACCACTCACAGAAGCAGAAGTGAGAGTGTAAGCTGCCCCAGACTCTTATTTCTTCTTTTATCTGATGATAGCATTTTCCATGTGCAACCAAGATCTGAGGGTAATCTGGAGGCTTTTGTTAATGGCTCAAGGAGGTTTCTATGCACACAAGTCTCCATCATATCACCACAGTTTTAGAGGTATGGAAATACATCTCATGATTTCTTAATAATAGATGTCTACACACCTGACATATCTAGGTGTCACTTGAGATACATAAAGGATAACAGAAGCCATCCTAAATATTTAAAGAAGTGATTATTTTAATACAGGAAAATAGAATATTAGTAATAGCTATTAACTGGCTTGAGATCTCTTGAAGTTTACTGAAGTGGATATTAAATAGTACGCTCAGCTGTTCTCTCAGAGTACAGAGCTCTCTACACAGAATGTTTAGGCTGTATAACCTTGCTTATTTAGAATTCTAGTACTTCCATTTAATGCTGACAACAGAAAATATAGTATGGTTGCTATTACTGAATTTTCAATAAACTATAGACAAGGGATAGATTCCTAATATGTGAATGTATTCTTTGAAGTATTATCCGTAAGTCTAGGATTATAGTAAATAAACAACAGGAGTAAAGAGCTTTAATTAAGTCATAAAATTAACAGAAATGGAAAATTTGCTTGAAATATTTCTGCAATGCTAATTATCAGACTAATTAAAATTAACAAACGCTACATTCTACAAACATAACATTAATTTCTATTATGAGATGTAAGTCTTGCTGCTTAAATTTGCCAAAAAATTATTCATCTAGTTCTGAGTTAGATTATTAAAAATGTGAAATAGTAGTCTATAATTTACAAGCACTACTGATAGTCTACATTTAATAAGACCTCTGTGTTAGGTTGATATGTTCTGGTTGAGGGGCTGTATACTTTAGTCCAAGTGAATTGCCATAGTCATCATTTAGGAATCTCTTCCATGTGTGAGCTGTGGTACACTCATCTCTTCCATGTGTTAGCTGTGGTACACTCATCTCTTCCATATGTGAGCTGTGGTACACTCATCCCTTCCATGCGTGAGCTGTGGTACACTCATCTCTTCCATGGGTGAGCTGAGGTACACCCATCTCTTCCATGCATGAGCTGTGGTACACTCATATCTTCCATGCATGAGCTGTGGTACACTCATGTCTTCCATGTGTGAGCTGTGGTACACTCAGAAAAGCAGTTCTCAAGGGAACACTTCAAAATATTTCATAAAACACTGGACACTTAACTATGCAAATTTTTTGTGCAAAACATTTTCATATTCATGCTGCATACAGTTTATTTACTTCCTTGTCCCTTTCTAATATTTCCTAAGTGAGTGAAAAAGCTTAAAATAGATAATAGTGTTGGTTTATTCCTGAGTTTAGGGGCAACTCTTTCTACTCTAAAGCTAAGAGATGCAGGACCCTGAAAGGAGGACCAGAGATATTTTTAAATTACCCAAAATAATGGCGTCCATTATTCCATGCTCATAAATGTACATCATGTTTTTTTATCAAAACATAGTATATACTCATATGATTTTTTAAAATAAATGTTTAACCAGACTAAGGAGATTTATAGGCTGTGAATGTTCTATGCAAACAGTGCTACTGGCTCAATTGCTCAGAATTTTCTGTCTGTGTCTGTTTCCTATATGATGATGGAAACAAAGCAGATCTTCATGTTAAACTATAAAAATGATCCTCCTGCAGTAACCCTCTGAGCATCACATAATTGTTGTGCATTCTCTCAGAAGTGACAGGAATGTAATGCTATTGTGGATAAAGAAGTGTAAAAGCAACAGAAGGAGAGAGAGAGTGGAGAGAGGAACGAAGTGGTGTAGGAAGAACACAGTGTATATACAGAAAGAGCTTGTCTTTACTGGTTACTACCTCTGAGGTATGTCATAGTTTTCACTCTTATTAGCTGGAGGCTGAATAATCAGCTGGGCCATTGATGCACTCACAAACATGCTGACTAGTAGATTTTATGAAGACATGAAAGAAGTACATGAGGCCATGAAGAATAATGATGGGGTGATGTTGCCACAGAGAAGTGAGAGACACAGAAGCTGCAAGAATCAATAGGTAAATTCTCTATTAAAATATTCTTGAAGGTGCAACACCCACATCCTGAACTTAACTCATTGACTCTGATTCTACAGTTTAGACTGTGAAAGATCACATCCCTTTCACTTAAAGTACAAAGTTGGTAATTTGTTACAAAAGACCCTGAAACAACTAATACAAATTTGACAGTAACAAAATAGCTTAAAGCTTCAGTGGTTGATATAATCTCCTGGTTCAGTTTTCCAGGGCTTCCTATGAAGAGATGGAAAATGTTTGCACCTTATGCTAGAGGCCAGCTGCACACACAAGCAGAGTAAACCAAGGCTGATTGCAAGGAGTTGAGAAGGTTCAGGCTTTAAAGCCTTATCAATGAACATCAAAAACCTTTTTATGGATATGGCTTCAAATGTGACAAACAAGCCACTGGGCAAAATATCCTTGTTTCTACCACAGACAAATTCTGCTTAAAAAAAGAGCAAGCTTGGATGCAGGCAGAATCCACAGCCAAAGTCTGCCAAGACAGTTTAAGCAAGTCCTCAATAGCTCCAGCCTTAGAATTATATCTGTCAGATATGTTGGGCCAGAAGGCTGAAGATGATGCTAACATTACAGAAAGTTTTGGGTGACTCTTCAAATTTCAAACTGTCTCTGTC
Source organism: Acomys russatus (assembly GCF_903995435.1). Taxonomy (NCBI): domain Eukaryota; kingdom Metazoa; phylum Chordata; class Mammalia; order Rodentia; family Muridae; genus Acomys; species Acomys russatus. The sequence continues at coordinate 60,545,380 of NC_067157.1, read as the reverse complement.
ATCTTCTCATTGGAAAGCTACTAACTTGCACTCCTAGGATATTCAGGTAATCAAGTTTAGTCCTTCTCAAGTCTCTGAAGGGACTGAAGGCCAGATAACTCAGTTTTACAATGAAGCTTAGTGGTTTAGGGGTTAAGATGTTTTTAGGTCTAGATAGATGTTTTAAGTTGATAATGACAGTATGTGATGAAGATTGATTTACATTCAGAATTTTAGAAGCACCAAGATAGGAAAGATGTTTTCTTAGAGGTTGCCAAATACAAATAGCCAAAATATTAAAAATTTACCATTTATATAATTACTGATTGTGTTAGGATTCTTCGTGCTATATGTAGTTTATTGTATATATGTGTAATAATATGAATGCCATATAAAAATAAAAACATTTTTTAAAAAAGCATTATAAATTGAGCTATTCAGGCCTTCTGGCTTCTCTATCTCCAGAAATGCCTCTTTAGCTGAAACTGATTGTGATTTAATGGCAGGAGGTCTTAACTAGCTAAGCTACTTGGTCACAGCCTTATAGTTTACAGTTTCCTGCTGTAACAAAAAGAGAGTGGAAAAATAAAAACCTCTGTTCCTTTTAATTTAATGGCTTGCTGTTAACTAGAGACCAATTAAGAAAGCCTGTTTTGGTTAGTGCAGTAGTTTGAGCAGACTCCCCTGAGGCCTGATCCACCTGTCACAATGTTGTTGTAGGTTTCTAGGACCCTCTGGATCCTTCTATTTCCACATTCTCCTATATTTCTCTTACTTGGAGTCCCAGTAGGATGTCCTCACATCTATCCCAATCTCCTGGTAAGTGAAGACTTTCATAGTAAACATCGAACCCCTACTCTGATCTAGCCAAGTGGACAGGACATTCTCCACAGTTATGTGGAGAGCAGGGACTGTCTCTGACATGAACTCTGGTGCTCCATATTTGACCACTTCTCCTTGGTTGGGAGGCCTGGTGCCACTCAGAGAATGGATAAGTAGGCTACCAAGATGATACTTGATAGTCTATGATCATACAGTGGGGAGGAGGTCCCCTTGGTCATAGACCTAGGGAAGGGTTATAGGGTGAAAGCAGGAGGGAGGGAAGAACAGGAGGTTACAAGTGATGGGATAGCAATTGAGATGCAATCTGAATAAATTAATTAAAAAAAGAAGGCCTGTTTTATAAACACTCAGAACTGCTTATCACTAAACTTGCTAAAATTAGAAGCATACTAAAATATACACACATTTGGCAGACAAAGCAAGCAGATTTTTACAAACCCTACACACGTGTGCGTGCACACACACATACACATATCATCAATAGATGAAACAAGGGAGCTCCCATCGATACAATTTGTTCATTATATGTAAACATATATGTAAATATACACATACATATGTATATATACAATATATACAGACATTTAAACATATAAACAGATAATCTGATGTATGGATAATATATACATATATAAATCTGATGAATGAAACAAATTCCAGTGGGCTTCAACAAATGTTTAATTTTGTCTTGGATTTTTATAGCATCTAATACAAAGGTTCTTTATGTATGGAAAAACTATCTCATGCAAAAATAGATACAATAGATACATTAAAAGGGAGTTACAGTAAAAGTATTGATTGTAAATTCTTTCATTAGAATGTTAGGTTCCAGAAAGCACTGAAGAAAAGACCCTAGACTCGAAAAATATGCAAACAGAAAAGAACATTTATTCAGCAGTATCCAGCATCCCAAGGTCATCTTTCAGACTTGATGGCAGGTGAGTTAGCAAACTCTGTTTAAAGGTATTTGTGGAACTCTTAAGAGGGCGTGGGCAGGTTATCATTAACATTCTCGGACCATCACTCAGACACAAGGACACCATAGAAGAGCTCTCGGGCTCTTTGTAAATTCATTTAAATTCCAAAAGGGGGTTAAGTAATCATCTAGTTAGAGAGCCCTGGCAAACCGAATCAACAGGTGCTACTCTGGCCAGGTTTATCATAAAGCAGATTTCTAGACTTGCAAGTATATCTTCTTAATCAATTATACCAACAGTAAGAAACCATCTTTAATTGACCTTATCTTTCTTATCCAGGTGGCAAGATCCTCTCTGGTTAGCTGTTCACTCTTTGCAGCATTCCCAGTGACTGCTGGACCCACCTCAGAAGAATGGAGGATCAGGCCTGCTCTGAACTGGCAGAAACTGAAACCTTTGTGGATTCAGCTTGGCTCCTAGATCAAGCCTTTTAGGGGGCTTCAGTGTCCCTCAAGGGTCTTGAATAGGGCTCTCTTCAGGGCCCCACAGGAACTATTCTATCTAGATACATTTGTTCATTATATATAAATTTAAAGCAGTGGTTTTATCTATGTTTATATATATATATATATATTTATATGAATAAATATCTATCTATATTTATCCCTGTTCATTGTGAGTTCAAAGCAGAAGTTTCATATTTTTTTTATTTCAAATGTACATTATGTGTTCAAAGTAAGAGCTTTATGTTAAGGTTTCTAAGAAACATGTATCTGTCTTGTCTTGTATTGCTAACCATTTATTACTTGATTTTATATTCTTTAAATATACACTTGGACCTTATCCTTGGACTAAACCTAGAATGAGTGTATTTCTTTGATTATAAATTTGTTTAAATCTTCTTTTCCTTCTTGGTATGAATCAGGTGCTTATCATATGGAGGTTCACAGAGCTCCTGGTTTTTTGTTTTGTTTTGTTTTGTTTTTGTTTTTTCTTTGCTATAGTGCAGGAGGGTTTTTAAATTGCTTATATCAAGTCAGGAGTCTTTAACAGGAATTATGAAAATCATCAATTCATTTAAACAGGACTATTTCATGAAGGTACATCTTCAAATTTATCTGCAGGAAATCTGTCTGACAGAGTAAAGCAATAGGCAGCAAAGGTCTCTGCCATGCCAGATATAAAAGACAAGCATAGAGAGCCAGTAAAGCAACAGTAAGGAGCTTTGAGGCAAAATCCCTAGGGTTTTGCCTAAATCAAGGATTCACCCTTCATTAGCCATGCAAAAACAAATGAGTAGGCTGCCCCCAGGGATCTCACTTGCTTGATTTTGTCAACCCAACATGTAATAGCTCCTAGCAACCTTAGAGGAAAATTATTTGAATTTGATCAGTGTATTAGGAAGCTCTTGATGGCTTTGGAATACATATTGGTGGCAGGCACTTTGTTAAGACATCTCAGTCCACTTGGTGTAACGATCTTAGTATCACATATTGACAGTAGAAAAATTCCTCAGGGGCGTGATAAAATGCTCGGCACCTAAGACTACTCCTGAGTTTTGTCTATGCTGAGGTTACAATTAGAAGTCCAGCTTCGGGGTCTCATCCACCTTTTTGTCCTATTTGGGCACCAACATGCATGTGTGCTTGCTACGCAGACAGACACCAATACATACACATCAATTTGAAAACAAGACTTGCCTCCCTTTCACTGATAGAAAGCTAATAAGTATGTGATAAGACAAGGAAAAGGAAATGTGTTATACCTCAGAAATAGAATATGTAATTCAAGGTAATATGTTATTACAATCTCATAAAAGCCCGTCTATTGGTTGATATTTTGTAAATTTGATATAGGTTAGGATCATCTGGGAAGAAGAAACTTCAAGCGAGAAAAATGTTTCCATCAGATTGATCCCTAGATAATTCTGTGTAGTATTGTCTTAATTAATGATTGATATGGGTATGTCCAGCCCACTTTGGACAGTGCCACCCCTGGGCAGATTGTATTGGGTATTAGAAGAAAGCAGGCTGAACAAATTATTGGGGAGTAACCCTGTCAGTAGCATTCCTCCCTGGCCTCTGCTTCAGCTACTGTCTCTAAGTTCCACCTTACTAGAGTTTCTACCCTGACTGCCCTTCATGATGGGCTGTGATGTGGAACTTTAAGCTGGCCTACACTCTTTCCTTCAAAGTTGCTTTTGGTCATTATGTTTATTACAATAGAAAGCAGCTTAGGACAGTGCTACAGAGTCTCCTATAGCTATCTTGTAAGAAAGGCTTCTTATATGAAAGGCTTTCTAAAAAACATGGAAAAGGATGAACAAAAGCGTTTTCATATTTTATCCATAATTAGTCTTAGGGAACCATCCCCATTAAGATGTTTTTCTCTATAAGGAAAACAAAATTTGGTTAGATTCTTGTTAACTCTGAATGAGAATCTATCACCATTATAGGCCTTTATGTTCTATAGCCACAACAAAGGATCCCAAGTTCACAGAGGACTCCTTCTAAGTGAACAAAATCTAGACCTACTCTGTTAATACCTTAGGAAAATCTGAGCATGGGACGCTTGTTCCCAGGGTCTTCATTTGTGGATTGTTATTAAGGACTATATCATGGTTCCAGCTACTCAGAATAGTCAATTGGGCTCTATAGCCTCACCAATTATAAAGAAAATGTTACTTGTTCAATACTTAATATTAGTCGTTTTTAACTGAATAGAACTTGACAATTGTGTCCACTTCACACGGCTTAGAAGGAGAGTTAATGGATGACAATCATGCTAGCAGATGATACAAGGAATGGTGTGTAACTCTATTAAATATTTAATTATTGAATCCCAAAGTACAAATAAATTTAAATAGAAAGGTGCTAGCATATACAATTTTAAATGTGAAAAATAAAAAGGACCTATATACAAATCCATTTATAACAATTAATTTAAGTGTAAATCATATGTTTTGTGTTTAGCACTAAGGTAAAATTATTCAAATATTTAAAATGGTAGAAAACAAAATATGGCATTTCTCTAACCCAGGCATTTTCTTAGTTTGTTTATTTTGTGGTTGTTGTTGTTGTTTTATCGTAACATAGACATAGGCTGTCATTTAACTAATGATCCTCCTTCCTCCACTTGCAGATCTAGCAATGCTGGCAGTTTCCACAATTTGTGCTTCCCTATAGTTTCTTAAACAATGATTTCTTTACTTAAGTACTTTTATAATTTTAAGTAACCCTCCCCTTTCCTTGGGTATTTAGATGAAATTAATACTGAATATAAATTCAAAAATTACTTCTGTGATTTATTCTGATACTCTGATACTTACTTAATTACTTTTTATAGATGCCCAAATAAAGTATAGAAAACCTAAGGAAGCTGTCTGAAATGTTTGCTGGAGGCTGCATTGAAGAGTTTTGGATTAATTGCATTGGCAGTGAAAATCTCAAAACAGGCTAGTATTGACCCCATTTTGAGGTTATTAATGTTCACTCCTATGAAAATCTATAATGAAAACCAATACGATGATGAAAAATACAAAAGATATAGTTTGAGGTAAAGGAGCACAGATAGTGTAAGGCAGGTTACGTCCTGTGTTCAAGGAAAGAAACAGATTAAAGAAAAACCAGATATTAAATGGAATAAAAGGAATGGTGCGCTCGGGACAAGACCCCGTACATCTAAACTTAAAACAGGCTACAGACTGGAAAAAGATCATCTGACAAAGGTCTAATATCCAAAATATATAAAGAACTCAAGAAGTTAAACAGCACCAAACCAAATAACCCAATTAAGAAATGGAATTCAGAACTAAACAGAGAATTCTCAACAGAGGAATATCAAATGGCTGAGAAACACTTAAAGAAATGCTCAGCGTCTTTAGTCATCAGAGAAACGCAAATCAAAACAACTCTGAGATTCCATCTTACACCCATCAGAATGGCTAAGATCAAAAACTCAAGTGACACCACATGCTGGCGAGGATGTGGGGAGAGAGGAACACTCCTTCATTGCTTTTGGGAATGCAAACTTGTACAACCACTTTGGAAATCTATCTGGTGCTTTCTCAGAAAACTAGAAATAGGGCTTCTTCAAGACCCAGCTATTCCACTCCTTTGAATATATCCAGAAGTTGCTCCACCATACAGCAAAGATATATGCTCAATTATGTTCATAGCAGCCTTATTAATAATAGCCAGAACCTGGAAACAGCCTAAATGTCCCTCAGTAGAAGAATGGATTAAAAAAAAAAAAGCTGTGGTACCTTTTTTCACCATGGAATACTACTCAGGTATTAAAAACAAGGAATTCCTGAAATGGATAGAACTAGAAATGATCTTAGTGAGTGAGTTAACCCAGAAGCAGAAAGACTCACATGGTATATACTCACTTATAATTGGACACTAGCCAAAACGGGATGACCCATGAAAGTCTTCACTTAACAGGAGATAGGAATAGATGTGAGGACATCCTATTTGGACTCTAGGTGAGAGAAATATAGGAGAATGGGGAAATAGAAAGATCAGAGGGTCCTAGAGACCTACAAGAAGAACATCATGATGTGTGGATCTGGACCCATGATGCTCTGCTAAAAATACTGCATCAACCAAGGACAATACAAGGAGTAAACATTGAACCCAAACCCAGATCTAGCCAATTGACAGGACATTCTCCACAGTTGTGTGAAGGTCGGGGACTGACTCTGACACAAACTCTAGTGCCCCATATTTGACCACTTTACCTTGGTGGAGAGGCCTGGTGGCACTCAGAGAAACAAGAAGCAGGCTACCAAGATGAGACTTGATAGCCCACGACCATATAGTGGGGGAGGAGGTCCCCCTCGGTCACAAACCTAGGGGAGGGGAATAGGGTGAAAATGGGAGGGATTGATGAACGGAAGGATACAAGTGATGGAATAACAATTGAGATGTAATCTGAATAAATTAATTAAAATTTTTAAAAAGCAGAAAAAGAAAATTTTATTCAATACAGAGACATTAGAAAATAGAACAAGAACACCCAGAGAACTATCTGAGATGTGTGCAGTCCTGAAATAAGATTAAAGATTAAACACAGGGTAAAAGATATGCACACTGAAGCAGTCCTCTTCACAGTGTGCTCCTGCCTACCACTGAACATAACTGAGTGCACATTTCTCATCCTGTAAGAAACTGTATGCAGTCTTGTTCATGCAGAGAAGCTGCTGCCCCTCCCTCTCCGACGAGGAACTCTAACGCAAAATCCCATTCTGAGGGGTTCAAAGTTTGAGTACCTGAAAGTCAAAAGAGAAAAGTGCCTCTTAAGAATATCTTCATGGAGGGACAAGATGGCACTGCACAGTATATACCATGTCTAGAGAGCAGAGGAGCAGATGCTGAGAAATGGAATGAAGGGAACAAACCAGAAGCACCAAACTCCCACCTCATCACAACTGGACAACTCTTTGGTTCAAAAGGCACAAACTTCAAGCACCCTACACTCCTCCAAATAGTAGAGAGCACAGACACCCTGGGAAACAGAGGTTTCCCAGTAGTTGACAGGGCACAACACACCAAAGCAGGTGAGCTTCTAATCCAAAACACAGTCTTGGAGACTCCTCAGACTGAACAACTGGAAAGATTCAGAAGCCCCTCCCCCATCATAGTTGCATGTCTCTGGGTTTGGGAGTCAAACCATGAGCACCCTGCACTCCTGCAAATACTGAAGTGAGTGAAAGACTTCTGGGAAACAGAGGTTCTGAGGCACAAGAACACTCATGACTGAACAGACGGTTAATGAAAATCACAGCCTTGGGGACTTCTCAAGCTGACCAATTGGGGAGGATAAGAAGAAGCCTCTACCCCGACTCCCATCCCCACTGTGGCTGGACTTACCCTGGGATTGGGAATCACAAGCTCCATGCAGATGCCTTCAAAAGGTACTCATCCCTGTGGTTGCCAACTTAGAAATACCAAGCACCCTCAGCAGATGTCTAAAAGAAGAGTAAGAAGACAAACAACAAAAACCAGGACAACATGGCTCATCCAGAAAGACCAGACATCAACAGATACTCTAATGCAGCTGAATCTGAGGAAAATGTTATTAAAGCTTTGCTTATACACTTATTTGAGAACTGTAAAGAGGAAATGAAGAGATCCTTCCAAGAATTACAGGAAAATATTCACCTAGGTGAAACAGGAAACCACAATTAAACCAGCAAAGGAAATGATTAAAGCTGTTCAAGACAGGAAAACAGGTTAACTCCTGGCAACTCTCCAGCCTATCTCAAAGACTATGATGAACATGAAAGAACATCCTTGTGGTGATGGTTTCAAATGCGTCAAACCAGCCAATGGGCAAAATGTCCTCATTTCGGCCACTCATATAATTCTGCCTAAAAATAGGCAATCTTGGATGCAGGTGGAGTCAACAACCAAACTGTAAGCCGGTCCTCAATAATTCCTGCCTCATAAATATCTCTGTCACAAATATTGAGCCAGAAGGCTGAAGAAGATGCTTCAATGTTATAGAGAGTTATGGGGGGCTGTCCATGTAGCAAACTGTCTCTGTCATTTCTTTTTTCAATTTGGAAGCTGCTAAACTGCACTTCCTGTTTACTCAGGTAATGAATTTTATTCCTTCTCAAGTCTCAGATGGAGTTCAAGACCAAATAAATTAGTTTCACAATTAAGCTTATTTGTTTAGGGGTTCAGGTGTTTTTATGTCTAGATAGATATTTTAAGTTGATAGAGATGAGATATGATAGATATTGATTTACATTGAGAATTTTAGGCTCAACAAGATAAGAAAATGTTTACTTCAGGGAGCCAAATACAAATAGCCAAACACCAAGAATGTAGCATTAATACAATTCCTAATTGTCTTTTGGTTCTTCTTGCTCTACGTAGTTTATTTTATATATGTATAATATTATGAATATATATGGAAATTTTTAAATAAATATATTAAATAAAAAAGATTATCTTCACCTTGCCATGCCAGTTATACAGTGTTGCACCCAAAACAAGGAACTTATGAGGAAGCTCTGCCATCTCAAGCAGGGGCATTTTTGGCCAGGGCTGTGTAACTCTGTGAGAATATTCTAGACTTTCCTGAAAGTAATGAACATGGACATCCTTAGCCTCCACTCTACAGATTTTCAGTGTGAAGTCTATTCCTGAACCACTGTCACTGATCTTTCTGGGATGTGAAAATCTGTTGTAAACAATCATTACATAGATCAAGAGCTGAAGAGACTGGCTGGGCCTCTTCAGGTACCAACGCAAGTAAGTAATGCCATCACTATATAGGAAACTCTTACTAGATCTGCAGGAGATGGAAACTGACTCTGCAGGAGTGACAGGATTGAACAGTGCAGCCTGGGACATCACAATATCATCATTGACTCCTGAGATGTGAGAATTAAATGGTGATGCCCAAATACAATGATACTACAAAATGATTCTCCTTCCTCTATAACTTCCTACTAACTGTATTGGTGACTTTCATTCGTATTCTAAAAGTGTTCAACATAAAATACCTATATAGAAAGAACACAGAGACACTCTAGAAATTATCTGGACCTTCTGCTTTGGAGCTTTTCAGAACTGCAACAAGAGCATAGGTTCTCCTTCCTTCACCCTCAAAACCTTCCAAGCCCATTCCTGGAGAACAAGACTGGCAATCTCAAACCTGGACAGAACTTCCATCCACATCAGCAGGGCCCCCAAATCTCAATCCTTCCACATTCTTCTTTATCATTGTGTCTCTCCTTATCGTGGATTCATAGCACAAACAGCCCCAGGAGCTGAGCAGGGCACCTCAGTCTGAGAACTGGGTACAAAGAGTCCTGTGTGGTCAAGACAGAAAAGGGGGCTAGCTTTTGTCTTGAACTGTCAAGGAGAGGTATTCTCTTGGGAGTAATATGCAAATGCCCTGGAAAAGCAGCAAGCAGAGGGAAATTCAATCTAAAGAATGAAGTGTTATAAAAATGTCTCCTCTGATTCTAGAAAAATGGATGCAGTGTTTTCTGCCATATTGACTCTACCACGTTGGACCCATAAAAAAGAAGTAACTTATGAGGCAGCCTTGTCACCTCAAGCATGGACATTTTTGTTCAGGGCTGTTTCACTGTGAGAGGAAGTTCTATACTGTGCTGACAGTAATAAACACCGACATCCTCAGCCTCCACTCTACTGATTTTCAGAGTGAAGTCTGTCCCTGACCCACTGCCACTGAACCTGTCTGGGACTCCTGAGGCACGATTGGACATCTGATAGATCAGGAGCTGAGGAGACTGTCCTGGCCTCTGTAGGTACCAATGCAAGTAAGTTTTGCCATTACTATGTAGGAGACTCTTACTAGACCTGCAGGAGATAGAAACTGACTCTCCAAGATTAACAGGATTAGAGTATGCAGGCTGGGTCATCACAATATCCCCACTGGCTCCTGAAATAAAAGAAAAAAACTGGTTATATACAAACAAGTGATACAATAAAGTGATTTATCATTCCTTTATTTTCTACTTATTGGTTTTTTTTTTTACTTTCATTCATATTCTAAAGTTTCACACCATAAAGTATCTATATAGAAAGAGCATAGAAACTTTAGAAAGCACTTGGACTGTCTGTCTTGGAACTTTTCAAAGTTGTCACAAGAGCATGCCTTCTCCTTCCTTCACCGTCAAAACCTCACAAGCCCATTTCTGAGGAACAAGGATGACCATCTCACTCATGGAAAGACCATGGGACACATCAGCAGGGAACCCAAGATCCCCATCCATCCTCATTCTCTTTCTGTATCTCTGTTTCTCTCCTTACCAGGGATCCAGAGCACAAGCAGCCCCAGGAGCTGAGCAGGGCACCTCATTCTGAGACCCTGATATGAAGACTCCTGTGTACTCTAGACAGGAAGAAGATCTTGCTTTTGTCTTGGACTTGGAAGGAAAGGTCCGCCCTAGGGAGCAATATGCAAATGTCCTGGTTTGTTCAGCTGTATGAAAAGTGGAAAGCAGAGGGAAAGCCCACTCTCAGGAATGAAGTGTTGTTACAAAGTGTTTCCTCTGTAGAAAATTTGAAACAATTTTTGCCACCTATAACTGGGAGAAGTTAGACTTCTCTGGAAAAGGTTGAATCTGCATACAGGGAGACTTACATATTCTACTAGGTCCCAGGCATGCTAAAATAGCACCACAGAACCAACACTTTTCAAAACTCTTTCTGATTGCTATTTGTTTTAGCATAACATCTGCTTGTGTAAGCTTACTTGATTTTTTTTTTCAGTTTTCTCAGAGTTGGGAACCCAATGAAGAAAACTTAAAAGAAGAGTAATTCTCATGTCTTTATGACAAATGAGTCTGTGATGGCCATTTACCACAAGAATGTTGATACACAAAAGCCTGAAAAAGAAGAATGAAGTTATGAAAACATATATATAATCCCCAATGGTCAGTTATTACATAATCAATTACTTGATTAACTAAATAGAATTTCTACCACTTAAGTACAGTATACAAAACAGGCAGACACAAGCTTTAAGCTATTTCAGAGTGGGAAGATTTAAATACTATTTGTTCCATATTAAAACTCAAGAAATTGGTGCAAAATTTCTGAGCCTCAAGTCCTGAGGCCTCAGCTAAAGAATATGTGTTCCAATCTATACAGCAGTTCTTTTTAGGAATATGTATGCTTGAAACTTTTGTGTTTATTATATTTTAAAAAGCAATAGTATCTGCCTCTAGATTGCTATAGAAAACATGGCTCATCACAGGCTCGGTACTTTAGAACATAGATAAGAGCAGACATCACACTTGAGACTGTGATATTTTACTTGATATTTTCACTCTCGTCTGGAAATTTTGGGGTTTTTTTTTCTCTGATAATTTCATACATTTGTACAACAAGACATGATCATATCTATGGCCCACTTTCCCCCTCCAAGTGATTCTTCCAAACCTCAGGTCTGGAGAGCACTTCCCAAATCTATGACTAACATTTGGTTTCCTTGACTTTGTGAGAATAACAACAGGAGCTATAACTGTATGATATAATTTTGCTAAATGCCATACTAATAAGTTGCTTTATGAATATTAAGGCTTACACAAACCAACCTGGTTATTTACAGTCTTGGTTAGAGAAGCTTCTTTTTGCAACAGGCAACAGTGAATGCAATGATACATATCTGGTCAATTTGTTGCCTATAAGATGCTGAAAGCTAGCCTCTAAGTGTCTCATCTTTATCACTGCCACTACACCACACACATACACAGCACCAAGGCCAGGAAACTTCTTATTAGAAAGAATAGTACATGCTACATCTTTTTCCATAACTGGAAAATGATAAAAAGTTGCAAAAGAAATAAAATAGTTGTGAATAAGATAAAGGTTTTTCTTTGTAAAAATATTCTGTAGTGAATGTTTACTATATGATAAAGAGGGAAGGAATTTTTCCTTAGTTGTGGGATTTCATGGAAGAATCAGTCCGTAGGAGGCAATGAGATGAGTATCATTACAGTTAACTTTTACTCAATCAGTTTTCTAATTCAGAGGGGGGGAAAGAATTGAAAAAGTTAAGATTGTCTTTCAAAGCAAATGAAATTAAGTCACAAACATAATGAATGGGTTAGAGCTGTTGGCGCTGGACAGGAAGAACAGAAAAACAGCTGTAGAGCTCATACAATGCAGCCCACCATTTAGCACAACCACATTAGCTGTGCCTCCAGTGGCAGAGCCCGAGGAGTGTGTGTCCTGAGGACTTTAGGCTGTTATAGAGCACCGTTCTCCTTGTTGCCCTTGTGATCACTATATCCCTTAAAATATAGTTGTATGGTAACTCTAAGGGCTTCCAACCCCTCACTGAGTAGTATCATTGGCACTTATAAATAATAATGCTGACCTCTTTCAAGCATTGCTGCTGGAACAGATTAATGAGTCAGTCACTGCCCTCGGAAAGAACCTAGAGATGGAGATTGTTAGCGATGACCACCACCTTAGAAAGAATTGGAGAACTAAGTTGTTTTGTAAAGTCATGTTAAGATGTGCTTGCTTAGCTCTGGTGTAGAAAAACTTAAGAAACAATTTGAAGCTCAGAAAAATACACCTTTAATAGTTGAGATGTGGACTTTTGAGGTTAAGGAGCAAAAACAAGAGCCCAAAACTGGTTGATGTGACTCTTTCAAGTTGGACTGGTGATTGAGGTGGTAACTAATTTTCCATACCAATTTTCACTCTCACTTGCACTTAGTGTGCAACTTGAGGATTTAAAGTAGAAATAGCTGTTTTTATACAAAAGTTTACATTTGTGATAATTTTTTTAATTTTGGACTTTAATCATGAAGTGATACTTTCTTTAAAGAGAATATTAGTGTATGGTCTTTTTTATTTGAGGATTCTTTAAAATAAATTCTTTATTTAAATTTATTTTTTTAATTTATTCACTTTACATCCCAATCATAGCCCCTTCCCTCATCTCCTCATGATCCTACTTTCCCTCCCTCTTCCCCTCTATGTCATCCATCCCTCTCCTAGTCCTCAAAGAGGAGGAAGCCTTTTCCCCTACCAAATGGCCTCAGTCTACCAGTGTCATCAGGACTGCCTGAATCCTCTTCATCTGTTCCCTGGGAAAGGCAAATAGAATAGACACTAGAAGCTGTTAAACAGAGGAAGCCAGACAGAAGCCTAACATAGAGGTCCTCAAAAAGGCTCCACTCAGCAGGAGATCAAAGCAGAATCTGAGTCTCACAGCCAAACTCAGGATAGAGGACAGGAAATCTTATGGAAAATTAGGGGGATAGAAAGACCCAGAGGGGACAGACCAACAGAGCCAAAGATCTGGGCCCAGTGGGCCAACAGATACTGATGCACGAAACAAGTACCATAAATGGAGAAGACGTATGCCTCCTGTTCACATGTAGCCCTGCTCCGTAGACTTTCATCAGAGGACAGAGGACTCTGTTCTTAGAACTTATTGAGACAAAAATGATGGTACCTTTCTTTATATGTCTGTTACAATTATATAATTTCTTTACGAGATATTCTACTCCAAAGACCTTTTAGACCGAGGTAATGGTCTCAAAAATGTGAAGCTGTAAAAGGGAGAAATATATTTACTCTAAATTTTAGCTATTAACTTTGAAAAATCACTAAGATATGAAAAACTGACTTGGGTTTCAGCTCTAGGTGTGTGTGTGTCCAGAGTGAACTAGCCTCCCCCATATTGCATAGGTCATTGCCCCATGAGCACCTGCAAGAGTTAGAGGAGCATCGTGTCTTCTAGTTTTTTCTTTTAGCACGTTGAGTTAGATTTTCTTGAGGGTTATACCATGTTATGGGAAATACTGTGGAGTCCATGACAGTAGTGAGGTGCACCATCTTTAGGCTTCAGGATGTTTACACTAAACGCAAAATCTGCCATAGTTTCTCTACTACTGAACATAAGAGGGTTCCAGATAAAGGTCATATAGAACATCTTATGTGGATCTTTGGAGCCTGACTGATTTATGCTGGCACCAGTGTCACCTTGTGCCTCCATTGGCCTGAAGATGATGGCTGCAGTAAACCATAGGAAAAGTGTAGATACTAGGTCTACCCAATTGTACTGCCTCAGCCTGAAGTCAAATATGAAACACAAACAAAATATAACTGTGCTATAGGCCACTCCTGCCAACTATGCAGAGAAAGAAGCTTCATTTTTATTCCAGTTCCTGGACAGATTGGTATTTCCTTTTAATGAATTCAAGTCAATGCCATAATAATATTACTTCAAGGTTGTTATTAAGATGATAACAGATGACTAACAAGCACTGTAGCTGTGGAGAAATCATGAATTTTTGCATTGTAATTGAGCAAGGACATGATGCAGGAACCACGGAAATTGTGAGACCTAATGAAGAGCCCAGAGATATGCCTGCCACCTGGGTGACCGATTCCATCTCTAGGAATGTAATCAGGAGAACTGAACTCCCCAAGCAGTGTGAATATTTACACACTATTGTTAACATCAGTTTTATTCAGGATACTCAAAGAGGGGAAATGTCCTCTATGTGAACCCATAGATGATTTTTTAAAAAAGAAATCCTGGAGTAAACTACACAATGAATTATTGAAAATGACAGTAACAATAAAAATGAATGATGTCTAATACATCATGAGACAATTTTTTCAATGTGTAAATATCACAGAGAAAACTTATATAACCCTATATTTTGATGCACTCTGACCACCCAGCATGAAAGGTAAAATACAGTACACCTATAGAGTGTGCATGTTGTAAATGGAGACTGTAGGGTCAAAGTTCCTCTGAGGAAATCAGTGAGTGACAGAAGACTGAAAGTGGAGGCTACTGCTACCGCAGTCACTACAGAACCTATCCTGTGATATGTCACCTGTCACTGAGCTTATAGGTACTACAGTGAATAATCTGTAACTCTGGGGTTCTCCACTGGAAATTCACCTCAGATTATGTCTTGCTCCTCACCCACCAGAGTCACCTGCTTCAGCAGCACAATGTGAGTCACAGACTGAGTGTGTAAACGATTGACTTCCACATGTGCCTTTTATGTGCTCTTTATCACCTTAAACCAAAGCCTGCTAATTCTTTGTTTACTTTGAGGATAGTCCAATTTCACATAACCTTATTCATTCCAGTTCTGTTGAATAAGACACAGTTTCTACTCTGGCCAAAGTTGGCATACTTAGATTTTTCCCTTTTCAACTCCAACTTTGAAATTCATATAACTGATATTTTGTCAGCATGCTGTGACTTATACTATCACTAGACTTCTGCTTTTGGGACATTTTACTAAGTTTATCCAGAAATGTAAAATTCAGGAGTGGATAGAATTTTCCTCTTTTGATGGGTTGAGGACATGAGATTCCATGGCCATATCTTCTGCAGTATCAAGAAGGAGGGAAATAAGAGAATGTGGAAGTGAGCATGGTGGAGTATACAAGTTGTTACAAAATTTTGATTTTATTTGTTATTGTTCTAAACTGTTGAGGCATCTCTCAAGCTTTTTAAAAACAGGATCTCACAATGTATCCCTGGCTGGCCTGGAATCTAAATATAGACCAGGCTGGCTTCATACACAAGGCTAGCTTCAAACCCAAAGAGATCCATCTGCCTTTGCATCATGAATCCTAGTGTTAAAACTATGTGCTACCCAGTTGAGCTGGTCCTGGTTACTGGGCAGGGAGACAGGGTGCAAATGAGCTGAACCCAGGTGTGTGTGTGTGTGTGTGTGTGTGTGTGTGTGTGTGTGTGTGTTGGTGTGTGTGAGAGAGAGAAAGAGAGAGAGAGAGAGATGGCCTAGCCACTTGCCTGTCATGCCATAATGTGAGTGAGGGAAAGATTCACTCCCCCTTTACCCCATCCCATCACTATACCTCCTTTACACCATCCCATCACCATACCTTTCCCACTGTAGCACGCTGGAGAACTAGACTCTGGATTATGAGAGTAGCACCTTGCCCAAGCAGCACCATAGAGTTGGTCCTGGTTTCAGTGTAGGGGGGACTGGTAAGTTGGCCTGAGTGCATGAGTGACCTTGCCCAGCCATGTATCTGCCATGCAATGGCATGGGCAAGGGAGAGATGCCCTTCACTTCCTTACCTCTTCCTACCTATAATACATGGAAAACTCACCCTGAGGTCATGAAAGTGGGAGAGCTGTCTCTACACCTCACCAGTTTCAACACTCTGGAGAGCAGACTCTGAACTTCACCTGGGTAGCACAGTAGAGCTAGCCCTGCTGGTGTGGCATGGTGAGCCTGCCCTGAGGACATAAAAGCAGGAGAACTGGCTCTGCTTTTGGCTAGCTGCAGCATTGGGTGAGCTATTTGGGGTAATAATGGACAGTTCACCCTAGTGGTGTGGGCATGGGAGAATTTGCAGGCTGCCTGTCTCAGCTGCCACCCAGGCTCAAATACAGAGCTTTGAATTGTCCCACCCCAGCATCTACCCTATTTAGGAATTGCTGGAGTATGTAAATGGGCCAGTACTACTGATTCAAAGCTGCAGAATCTCTATGACACAAGGCAATAAAAGGATATCTGAGAGGAGTCCCAATGAGAATCTCATGATGATAATGTAGCAAAAAGCAGAGGCCTCGAACCAAACCAATGACTCATTACAGTTAACTTTTGCAAGTAAAGAATTGTGGACAAAAGGGTATACAGCAGGACACACTGTCACACACTACAGCTTCCACAAAGGGACTTTTTCCTTGGAGGGGATGGGGAGGTTGCAAGGGAAGAGAACAGGTTTGAAGGGTTTGGGCACATGAGTGGGATTAGGGTGCATAATGTAAAATTCACAGAGTCAATAAAATGTTTTTAATGTGTGTTACCACACCTGTCCCCAAAACCCTTTTTATAGAAGGTTTCACATATCCCAAATTGGTCTCAAGCATACTAAGCTGTAGCAAAGAATGACTTTGAACTCCTGATAGCCTGCCTCCACCTCTCCAATGCTGGGAATACAAGTCTATCTCTGTCACTCCTAATTTCTGCAATGCTAGAAATGGAATCTAGAGCTTTGTGCATACTAGCCATGCATTCTACCAGCTGAGCTACATTGCCAGCCCAAAGTATTCTTTAATTGGGTTGATGGAGCAGTAGCTCCTGACCTAACATAAACTCTACTTTTCCAAATGGAATTTTTTTTAACAAATTGGAAGATGCAAGGCTAAAAATACAACATGGATAAATAAATTGAAAAAGAATTTCTTGCTGTGTATAGTAGTACATGCATGCAATTCTAGCACTCTTAAGTTGATAGTTCAAATTCATCCTCAGGAACCAAAAAAAAAAGGAAAGAAAGGTAAGTCCAAAACGTTGAGATTAGTAAGTGAAGTGGAAAATTACACAATTCTAAGTGCAGTGTTTACTTTGTGCTTATAATCAAAGGTTAATAACTAAATAAAATGTAATTAAAATATTTTGTACACTGTGGGTTTATGAGGTAGAGATATGTCCCGTGGTAGAGCACCTCATTTCCAGAGGACCCAAGTTTAGTTCCAAGCAACCATGTCAGTGGCTCACACTGCCTTTAATTCCAACTTTAGAGGCACCAACATTGTTTGTTTGTTTGTTTGCTTGTTTGTGACAGGTTTTCTCTGTGTAGCCTTGACTATCATGAAACTCACTATGTAGACCAGGCTGCCCTCAAACTTGGAGGCAACAACATCTTAAATATATTTAGTCTTTAAAAACAAAAACAAAAAACAAAATATTCTGTTTAGAGTAATTATGGTAGCAAGGCAAAGTTCTCTGAATGAAATTTTAGTTTTAAGAAGATTTTTGGGGCCTGGAAATGTGACTTAGTTGGTGAAATGCTTGTCTAGCATAGAGCATACACAAAAGTCCACGGTCCCATCCACAATACTGTAAAGCCAGCATGGCAGTACACACGTGCAGCTCTCATACTCAGAAAGTGGGAACATGAAGATCAGATATTAAAGTCATCCTTGCTACAGAGAAAACTTGAGGCTAGCTTGCAGTACAGGAGCCTGTGCAAAAGAAAGAAGGAAAGAAGGAAGGAAGAAGAAAGGAAGGAAAGTTAAGATCAGAGTACAAATCTCTTAATAATTTCATTAGATCTATAAAGTCAGATTACATTTCTTAGGCTCTGTTGCCACTTAGTGGTACATTGCTGTTATCATGTAAATCTGTCTTCTTCAGTGCTGTTATTGCTGTGAGCAAAGACCATGACCAAAAGCAACACTTTATTTTGCTCACATTTCTGTTTCACAGTTCATCACTGAGGGCAGGTGGAGGAGGGACAGGAATGCAGGAGGTGGTGCACAGGATTTGGAGAATAGTTGTTTACTGGCTTGTTCAGGATGCTTTCTTTCAGAAGCCAGAACCACCAGCCTATGCGTTGAAGCTCCCACAATAGTGTGGGGTTCCCAAATCAACCAATCAAATAATACAATCTCCTGAAGGCTTCTCTACAGACCATCCAATTGAAGCATTTCCTCAGCTGAGCTTCCCCACCTCTCAGACAGACAGTAGCTTTATGTCAAGTCAACATAAAACTAGCTAGGATGAAAATTAAATAAGAAATCTTGGCCTTCTTTTGGAGTAAGTGTCCCAGTGCCCCATTTCAGTCCCTACTTCTAAGACACTGGGTCTTATCCACATAAGGCTTTTTTTTTCACTGCCAAGAACAATACAGCAACTATTTTTGTCACATTGAAAAGAAATAAGACCTAGGGTGAGTTTAACTCAGAAGCCATTTACTGTGCTGTAGACATTATCCACAAACTTGGGCCTCAATTCTTTCCTCTTAAAATGATAATACTAAGACCTGCCTCATAAAGTTGTTCTCATTAAGTCAGTTAATAGGGAACTTGGAGGATGTTACAGTAGGCAAAGTGCTTGCCTCTCAGGCATGAATACAGTTTTTCAGCACTTGCATAAAAAGTTAGATGTGACAGTACATGCCTGAAACCCCAGCACTGGAGAGCCAAGACAGGTAGTGGGGCACTTTTTGGCAGCCAATCTAGCTAAAATACCAGTTCCAGGTTCAGTAAGGTACCTTGTCACAAAAATAGGAGCAAGACTGGAGAGGTGGTCCATCAGGGAAAAGTGCTTACCTTACAAGTCTCATGAGCTGAGTGAACTGAGTCAATCCCAGAACCCACATAGAAAGCCCTAAGAAGCAGTATACATCTGTAATCCCAGCACTCACACAGTGAAATTGGTGCCAGAAAAAGGAGAATCACCTATAAGCTTGTGGGCCAGCTACCCTGGAGCACACAGCACAGCTGGAACAAGGAAACCATAACACTGGAGGGATAGAACCAATTCTTGAAAGTTGTTCTCTCTCTCTCTCTCTCTCTCTCTCTCTCTCTCTCTCTCTCTCTCTCTCTCTCTCTTTCTCTCTCTCTCTCTCTCTCACACACACACACACACACACACACACATACATACACACACACACATCTCACAGTGGGAAGACATTGATGTCAATCTCTAGCCTCTACTCACCAAAACCACTTGTATTTGCAAGCACACCACACATGAAGGGTGGGATGGGGAATATAGAGACAGAGATAGAAAGAGTAATTAATATGCTTAATCTGCTCACTGCCATGTCTGACACACACAAATATTAAGTGATGTGAAACACCATAAATTACTATGACATACTTCCTAAAATGCACAAGCATGAATGTTTACATGGGAAAACAAGGCTTCAAAGTTCTTTAAGTCTACTATATGCCAGGCCACCTTTAACTCACTACTAGAATGATTAAAACTTAGAATCCTCCTGCCTCCACAGTGCACCACCATGACCAATTTTGGCAGTGCTGGAGTTACCTCCAGGGACTCAAGTATGTCGGACAATTGCACTCCCAAACTAATCTCCAGCCCACTTTTCTTCCTTCCTTTCTTCCTTTCTCTCTCCCCCTGCCCCCCTCTCTTTCTTCTCTTTCTTTCTTTCTTTCCTTCCTTCTTTCTTTTCTTCTTTCATTTTTTGGAAGAGATTTTGTTATGTAACCCATGCAGGATTTAAAACTCTTCCTACCTTGGTTTCCTGGGTATTACATATGTGGAACATTATGCCCAGCACTAAATAATCAAAATTTACTTCATGGTGTCACAATGAAGTAGTGACATAGTATTTGATGATTATAAACTCACAAGAAAATATCAAATGCTACAATGCAACCAGTTTTACTATGTCAGAATAATGCTTTAATGATGTCATAATTCAGTTTGGTGGTATAATGATGTTCTGTTATGTCACAAATTCACACTGGAATTCAGCATTATGGCACCATAATCACATGGTGATATATACTATGTGGCATTATATTGACACAGGAGGATTGTGACACCAACAGTCAGCATTGTAACAGCACAATGGGTCATTATGTCAGTCCAGTTGAGAATTTAATATAATGATTCAGGTCTGTACTTTCACAATATATTTTTAGATATTGCAATTTCATATTTTGATGACACATTGAGTTGATTTTGTGATGCACAGTGGCAAATTGTGGAGCACTGTACTGTTATAATAGACATTCAGTTGTCTATGGGGCATTGTGGTATCACAAGAGCCCTGTAGTGTCCCAACATCACATAATGGAACAAAAGATCCTTGAATTATCTCATCACACTTTACCTTTGTGATATCACAATGACCCATGATATATGACATTTGATAACACAATTGTATAATGAAATTGTCCAGTACAATGTTGTGATGACAACTGGATAATGCAATCCCACAATCCACATTGTGGTAACTCTTTAATTTTATGTGTATGAGTATTTTGCCTGAATGTATGTTTGTGTACCACATTTGTGTCTGGTGCCCTAGAGGCAAGGCAAAGGTTTAGAGCCCCTGGAACTGGAGTTACAGACAATTGTAAGCTATTACATGGAAGCTATGAATCTAAACCAGATCATCTGGAAGAGCAAGTACTCTTAAGCTCTGAGCCATCTCTTTACAGTTCTTTGTTTTGTTCTGCATTAGATAAGAGTAAATGGTCACATTTTTGCTTTATAGATGTGAGATTATTTCCTGTTATCCAAATCACTGATAAACACTGGTCTGTTGATGTCTATACTGGTGGCACTCAGAGGAAGGATAGCAGGCTACCAAGAAGGGACTTGATACCCTATGAGCATATACAGGAGGAATAGGTACCCCCTCATCACAGTGATGAGGGAGGGGAGTAAGGGTAAAATGGGAGAGAAGTAGGAATGGGAGGATACAAGGGATGGGATAACAATTTAGAT
The DNA here is from genome assembly GCF_903995435.1 of Acomys russatus. Lineage (NCBI taxonomy): Eukaryota > Metazoa > Chordata > Mammalia > Rodentia > Muridae > Acomys > Acomys russatus. The sequence goes on along the minus strand of NC_067157.1, from coordinate 60,523,912 downwards.
GTTATGTGAATAAATTAATAAAATATATTTTTAAAATATTTTGTTTCCCTTCACAGTTAAGTATGAATGTCACTCTCTAAATGACTTCAGTGAGTATATACCTCACTTGGAAGGCATTTATAGCATTAGGTGCGTATGTAAGTATCTGTGTGCTAAAGCCAGAGGAGGAGATCATAAGTACATAAAATATCATGTTACTCTGTGAGTCAAGTGATAGTCATTGAAAAACACTCTATAGAACTGAGGATGTAGCTCAGTGGAAAAGTACACAGGGACTAAGTTAAGTTCCCAGTACGAGGTTGAGAATCCAGGTAAGGTGATACATGTCCCTAGGGGTGAGCAGGAGGGCCAGATGGTCAAGGTCATCCTCAACTACAAAGTGAGCCTGGGCCACATGAGACTGCATCAACAAGTCAAAAACTGGGTCATGGAAGATGACACAGTAAAGTACTTGCAAGTCAGGACTTAAGTTTGATTCTCAAGCCCATATTAAAAAAAAGCCACCCTTGGTGGTGTGTCCCTGGATGGAGAAATGTGATCTCAATGGCTTGCTGAGCAGCTCCACGAGAACCTGTCTCCAAGAGGTTGTTCTAACTTCCATTGATGTGCCGTGGCACGTGTGTGCTCTCTCCTCCAAGATCGTATACGTATACTGTAAGGTGGAGTGACTGGGGAGGAAAACATGTGGTTTACAAACATACATCATAGGCCTTCAGCTGTGACATTTTGATTTAATTTTAAGTTATATTCATTAGCTTAAACAAATATCAAGAAGCAAACCTACAGCCAAAGCTAAGTGTATGCTGGTGACTGGGAAATGTTCTTAACATTTGGAACATGTTCACTGTAGTCTGAGACTCACTGCCAGGCCATGGAGTGCTCCATGTGTTAAGGCCAGAAACCCAGTTCTTTAAGTGTTCTATTCCAAGGGAGTAAGATGCACAGTGATACAGGAGGACAGTTGATTTCCCACTTTAGCTTCTGTATGTGCATACATGAACACTAACACTTCACACTGGATAAAAAGGAACCCTAATGATGATTGATATGTATATTTAATAAACCTGGATTAGCAATAAAAGGGGACAAAAATTTAACAACAGGTGATGAAGAAATGTTTTGGTTTTCCCAGTTTCTAAACAATGTAGAAAAGTTTGTTGGTTGCTGTTCAAATCTTGAATGCAATTCTCTGTTAGTGAAACTGCCAGGGCCATAGGACCTCTGTGCTCATGGGAGTACTACCCAGGCAGATACAAGGATGTACTAGTCCATCACTGCACATGAGTGTTCCAGTAGTGCTCCACACATGTGTCAATGACTAAAGCACTACTAAAGTATCTCTTGTAAAACCTGATGTTTATGCAACCAATGTTTTACAGCTACTGCAGAATAAATGGATGTCCATTTGTAACAAGGAAGAGAGAGAAGAGTGTAGGAGAAGGGAGAGAAAGGGAACAGAAGCTGAGAGAGTGAGGAGAGAAGGTGGGGAGCTCGATAGTGAAGATGGGAGAGAAAGAGGCAGGAGAAAGAAATGGGAGAAAGAACCAAGAAATAGTGATAAGAAATAGTAGACAGATACAAAGAACATAGAGATAAGGTAGAAATAGGAGAAAGGTGGGTTAGAGAGAAGAAAAAGGTATAGGCATAAGAAAAGAAAACAGGGGCTAGGAAAGAGAAGGAGAGGGGGAGAATAGGACAGGACAGGATAGGGGAGAGGAATCATGCAGAGAGAGGGAGAAAAGAGGAGAGAAAGGAGAGAAAGATAATGGAGAAACGGGAAATAGAGGAGAGGAAACTATAGGGGAGAAAGAGGGAGAGAGAAAGGTTGAGAGGTGAGAGAGACAGATGAGGGAGAGCAAAGAAGGAGGAAGAAGAAGGGAAGGGACACGGTGATAGGCAAGACTGGGGGTGAGAGAAGATTGAATGCATTGTGGAGACAGATAGACAGTTGAGAGAAAAGAAAAAGGAGAATATGAGAGTGGAGAAAGAGAGAGAATGAAAAGAATGAAGAGAAAGGATGGAAAGAGAGCAAGAGGGGGATTCAATGTAAAAACCTACTATATTTTGTCAGGTGCAGTGACATAAAGTCTTGGAAGAAAGAGCATGTTTATTCATGCCCATGAGGAAGCCTGGTCCTGAGTTTGTGTTCATGTTTCCCAGGTACCCTTAGTTCAGTCGGCCAACATGAAACTACAGGCTTAAATACTAGTTGCAGCTCCACCAGTATTGTTTGATTTGTAAGGTGATTGTGCCCATAAAAACCACTGCTCTACTTCTGCAATCATAATTCACTGACTAGGTGGACTGCTATAATATTTTCATGTGTTCTAATTTTTTTAAATATATGATAATTTTTTTGCTGAACCTCTGTGTGATATGCATAAATAGTAGAACTTTTCTTGCAGCTCAACCTTTACCACCATGTGACTGTCCATTCTGATCCACTGCCATTCTCCTGAAAGCAAATGCACTGCTGTTCTACTATGGCAGGTTCATAGTGCTTTTTCATTTTATTTTTTAAAGATTTATTTATGTATATAAGCACTCCATTTGCATGTATGCCTGTATGACAGAAGAGAGCATGAGATCACATTATAGATGATTGTGAGACACCATGTAGTTGCTGGGAATAGAACTCAGGACTTCTAGATGAGCAGCCAGTGCTCTTAACAGTTGAGCCTTCTTTCCAGCCCCTCATGTTCCCATCTTTATATCTGTTTGCTTTTTAGTAAATACCCATCATTTACACTGCAGCAGTAGTACAGTGGCTGTGGCAATGACACTTTTGTGTAGTGCTATAAACTAAATGAGTGTGTACTGCTGTATTAGCATGTTAATGGACAGTAATATAGTAGTAAATCCTTGTGGCTACTGTCTAGACCTAGAGTTTCCAGGCATGCTCCTGCCATGCATTGCCAAGTACTGCATTATTGCTCTCTTTTCTCTCACTTTCTTCTTACTCTCCTTATTCTTCTCATTTTTTCACTCTCTGTCCTCCTCCTCTCATCTCTTTCCCCTCCCTATCTCTTCTTTCTCCCTCTCCCTATCTTCCTGATGTCCTCTCTCCAAGTTTTCTCCTCTTTCTTTCCCTGTTCTATCCATCACCCACCCTTCTGACCTAGTGCTTTCCCCTCTTTTTTATTCTCCCTTTTCTTGTTCATTCTCTTCTATCCATTTCTCCTCTCCCACTCTCCTTCTCCTGTGTTTCTCCCTGTGTGTCTCTTCTCTCCCCTGTCTGCCATCTCTCTCCTCTCTCTTCTCCTTAGCTCTCATGCCTCTCTTCCTCTCCTTTTTTCCTCTTTTGTCTTTCTTCCTGTTGACTCCCCCTCTCTTCCATATCTCTCTTCTCTTTCTTAACTTCTCTCTCCTTCTCTATTCTCTATTCTTTCTCAACCCTCTCTCTAATCTCTCTCCTTTTATTCACTCTTTTTAGTCCTCTTTCCTTTCTCTCCTTGCTCTCTCACACTCCATTATATTAAATAAAGTAGATAGTTTGTTATCATAAATAATCTACCGCTTATGCTAAAGTGACTAAAATTTGGTATTAAATCATTTTGTGCAGTGTTTTTGTGAATCTGAAGAGAGGAAAGAAGTGGAGGTGTGTGAACTGTGAGAGTGCAATGTCATCATCTTCAAGCAGCACATGAAGAGAAACCACCCTGTCTGTGGACACAGTGAAAACCATCAGGGGTGTCTTAGCTAGGGCTTCTGTGTGGATGGCTGCTTTGGTGGTGTGTGTGGGAATGGAAAGCCATACTTCCTACTATGTGGCAGCTGCGTGGAGAAATGCTGAGGCCTAAATACTAAGACTGAGACAAGTTCTGAAAAGTAACCTTGAAATTGTGTTGTAGATACAAGACTCTTTGGATGACAACATCTTATTCTGTTAAAACACAGGAAATATATTTCTTTTTTCATATAAAAATTTTTAATTTGACCTTCTCAGAAGTACTGTGGTTGGTTAGCTAGGGCAGAGTACATAGAAGTAGAGGAACTCTCTTCCCAGCACGTCTGAGGGCCATTTTTGGTATCCTGGGAAGACAGGCATAGTGGCATTGTGGCAGGCCCTTCATGGCAATGTTGACTGTGTTAACCATGAGCTTCTTGGAAGGCTGAGGTCAGGGCCTTCATCTTTTTAATCTCAGAAAGTGTGTGGTTGAGAATTCAAATTGACAGTACCCACCATATTTCTGGCATTGGAACCAAGATGTTTTTCATGATGGAAAAAAAACATATATTGCTCTATTTAAATGAGTTTCTATGAAAGAAGACTTTATATACATAATATCTACCTTTTCTGACTATTGAATCTTTAATGAATTTTTAAGACAGTTTGCTTAAAGGAATTAGTGTAGGTAATCAAAAATGTCACTTGGTTTTTACGCAATGATATATCTGTAAGCATCTGTGTACAAACAGCAGTTTTTACTGCATTTGTCCTATGTTAATGTCTACTCCTTGATTAATATCTGCTACTAAAATTTACCATCTTGACTGTGTGCATTTGTGTGTATATTAACTCACACTTTTCCTAAATGCATCTAAGGAAGTTTGATAACAGGGCTCACCTGTGAGAGTCAAAGTAAAAGCATCCAAGCTCAAATGTCAGCTCTGTCACAGAATGGTAATTTGTTCACATTATTTTTCAGAAAATAAATATGTACCATTTTTAAGTTTCTCTGTCCTAATTGTGGAAAACAATTAAAAATTTAAATGAGCCTTACCAGCTTCTTGGAGCATGTCCACCATTAGCTGTAACATTTGCTGTTGCTCCCAGTGGACTTTACTACACTTCCCTTAGTCTGTCTCCAGTGCCTCAGGTATGCAGTTTGCTCATGTCTCCAGGAGATGACACCAGAGTTCATTTTTGTGCACTCTGAGCTTTATGACTTCTTGAACATTTTATATCTGTCTAATAGTAACCAACCATTCTTACCAGAACTATGCCATGTTTATATTCATATACTATATGCTTATTTAAATTCCAGAAGAGTGTGACATGTTAATTTCTGATGAAGATGAAAGACTAAAAGGTGAAGAATTTGAATTGTTAGCTGACTGACTACCTCATTGTGTCAAAAACAGCTCAGTTCCCTGACAGTGACCCACTAGGAGTAGCCATGGCCACAGTTACCAACAGTATGTTCTGAAAGGCTTAGCTTATTGTCCATTTTAATATTTTTCTTAGATAAATAGTAAGAATAGTGCTTAACATCACTCACACCATCAAATCTCCTTAGCCTTTTGGACGGAAAGAGGCATGGAGTGTAGACCAGAAGGTAAGACGAAATTTTTCCTCTTTTGTTTCCCACCTTATTTCTTGAGACAGGGTCTCTCACTGAACCTGGAGCTCACTGATTTGGCCAGACTGGCCACCTGCACCTGTACATGAGTACATGTGTGCACAGACTCCAATAGGTACATAAATACTACACACACACACACACACACACACACACACACACACACACACACTGGTACTATTGATGACTTAGCTCTTTTTCAATGTTTTACTATATTTCTTTTTGCATATACATTTATATTATTACACATAAATAAAATAAACTGCATACAGCAAAAAGAACCAGAAAACAATCAGGAATTATATAAATGCTGAATTCATAGTGTTTTGGCTATTTGTGTTTGGCAACCTTGAAGAAAACATCTTTCCTATCTTGGTGAGTCTAAAATTCTGGTTGTAAACCAATATATATCATATCTCATCTCTACAAACTTAAAACATCTATCTAGACCCAGAAACATCTTAACCCCTAAACAACCAAGCTTTCAGAAATATGGAATGCCCCATGAATTTGTGTGTCATCCTTGCACAGGAGCCATGCTAATCTCCTCTGTATAGTTCTGATTTTAGTATATGTGCTGCCGAAGCAAGCAGGGTGACTTAGCTCTTTATGTGCACTCCAAGTGTAATTTATTATACCTTTCATGGAGCTGGAGAGATGGCTCAATGGTTACGAGCACCTGTTGTTCTTGTAGGGGGTCCCAAATTATATTCCCAGTATCAATATATCATTTCACAGCACTCCAGTGTCAGGGAATTTAATGCATCCTTCTGGCATTTTTGGGCACTATACACACAGTGCACATACATACATGCAGGCAAAATACTCATACACATAAAATAAAAACAAAAAATAAAAGTAATTATCGACATCTTTTCCTATCAGAAGAGACACATAAACAGAATGAAGAAAAACAAATATGTATTTAGTGGAAATTGTCTATTAACTCAGAAATCTCTAAGTTTAATATTTTAGGGAATTTTCTACTACACTAGATGTGCTGAGCAAACCCGTTGCCTTGCTATATTTCTGTGCTGACTAGAGCCCATGCAACATAAGGGAGGAGGATTGGTCACCCAGATACATTTTATCTTTCTTTGTTGAGAAATGAACAAAATCCTGCCTTCAAGTTGCCATAGCTCTGTTGGAAAGAGTTCCTCTGGGAGATAAACATTAGCGGGACAGACAGCAATCCTTGTTAACCCTCACAACCTTTAAGGAGTCTGACTGCTGCTGGTCCAGTTCTTCTGACCAGAGCCATGCTCATGCAAGTCCTGTCTCTTCTCTTAGTCACGTAAGCATTATTTTACCTCAAGTGATGCAGTTAGTCCAGGGAATAGGAGAACAGGTTCTGGTGGTGGTGGGAGGATGAGGGAGAATTTTCAAAACCTGAAGATATATTGTTGAATGAATCTTGAATAGATTTTTGGGAATCATTGATTTTTTTATTCAGTTAATACTTAGCTCTTTAGGGATTGAAAATAATGCCAATTTAGCAACTGTGTCAACTGCATTCCTTTGTTGTTGTCGTTATGGAAATTGGAAACTAAAGCTGATCCACTTGTACTAAAATTAAATGTGAGTGAGTGCTTCTGAAGAGCTGGTGTGCTATGTAAGTATCAAAAGCAGACAAAATTAACTTCAACTTTAGATGTTAGGCAGTGATTACACCTCAAGACGCAGTGGCTGCCGGGAGTCCCCAGCCTTCTGAAGTGCTGACAGTGTTCTGTTTCTTGAGTTAGAGGATGAGTACATGGGGACTTTCAGACTGAAATACCACATTCCAGTGACTCAGTGATACTTTGGGTGTGTACAATATTCATTAAAAAGAAAATGTTTAACGGTTTACATCTTACACCCATCAGAATGGCTAAGATCAAAAACTCAAATGACACCACATGTTGGTGAGGATGTGGAGAGATAGGAACACTCCTTCATTGCTGGTGGAAATGCAAACTAGTACAAACACGTTGGAAAGCTATCTGGCACTTTCTCAGAAAAAATGGGAATAGGGCTTCCTCAAGACCCAGCTATCCCACTCCTTGGAATATACCCAGAAAATGCCCTACCACACAACAGGGACATATGCTCAACCATATTCATAGCTGCTTTATACATAATAGCCAGAACATGGAAACAGCCTAAGTGTCCCTCAGTAGAAGAATGGATAAAGAAACTGTGGTATATTTACACGATGGAATACTACTCAGCTATTCGTAACTCTTTATACATATTCCGATTTACTGTGGTCTTGTGTCTCAAAACATTCACTAAAATGATCCTGACATTCATTATCACACTTAATTATGAGTAACTAGGGTGAGCTAGAGTTCAGTTCTAATACCAGTCTGTCGAGTTTCATTCATCTCCCACTATGAACTACGTTGCCCTGTGTACTGGGGAAGGCACTTCATCAATCTCCCACTATGAACTACGTTGTCCTGTGTACGGGGGAAGGCATTTCATCAATCTAATAATGTAGCTGGTGAAGAAGAATGGAAACAGGAGTTGTCTCCTGAGTAACCCCATCTCCTGAGTAACCCATGCTGTTTTAATTACTGTTTATCAGCTGTAGGAGTTCTCTGGTGGAATTTTGTGGGTCACTTATATACACTATCATATCATCTGCAAATAAGGATAATTTGACTTCTTCCTTTCCCATTTGGATCCCCTTTATCTCCTTTTGCTGTCTTATTGCTCTGGCTAGAACGTCAAGAGTCAAATGAAAGAGTCAAATGGTATTTACTGTGATTTTTGTGGCTTTGGTTGATGTGCCCTTGTTGGAGAAAGTCACTGTGGGTGGGCTTTGGGATCTCAGTTGTTTAAGCCACGCCCAGTGTGGTATTGTTTACTTACTCCTTGCTGATGAAGATTTAGAAATCTTGGCTTCTTCTCCAGCACCTGGTCTGTCAGCATGCTGCTATGCTTCCTGCTGTGATACCAATAGATTAGACCTCTGAACTGTTACTCAGCCCCAATTGAAGGCTTTCATTTATAAGACATGAGTACTCATGGTGTATCTCCTCAGGAATGAAACCATAACTAAGACATAACTACTTTGAGATTTTTATCTTACACTGTGGGCCTCTCTTCCCTCTGGGGGGTCCTTGGCCATGAAGATGAAGGGAGCAGAGACATTGCATGAGGTTTGGACAGCCTTGAGTATGATAGAAAGAACTTCCAGGAGTCAGCTTCAGAGAGGGAACTCACTTAATTGCTTCATGGACAAGATATATAAGAGTCTAGTGATGACACAGTACCTACCTATCATATAGGCAAGAAGGGCTAATTGGTTATAGCATAGTACTTAAGTTTTATATGGGCTAGGGGAAAGAGCAGAGCTCATCCTGTAAGACATGTAGTATTTGTAGGAGGCTCTGTGCAGGGTCAACTTCCAAAGAAGATAAAGCATCTATGCATGGCTATGATCTCCAGAAAATGTCAGGCAAAGAAGTGAAAGACCAACTGAGAAAGGGAGTCCTCCATTTTGCACTGAACTCAGAGAGCTATTGAGACATGGTGGACTGAGACTTTAAGAGCAGGATCTTCCAAAAGCTTCTCCTGTTTTATTTTATAATGGAGAAATGTCACCATAGGTATCAAGGGCCTTATAATGTGTATCAGAGGGGTCCAGGCCTATAATCTGGTTGTTGGTAATTCTAGAATGGTGGTAATCTGTCCTCAGAGAAACTGTATCAAGCAAGGAACAAGCATCAAAATAAAACATAGCGAAATTAAGGGGTAATGTGGGATAGGAGTCAGGAAAACAAGGGGATATTGAACCAACCTAATTGTTCAGTAGGTTGACGTCTCTTTTGCAGTCATTACAGAGGGTTTTTTTTTTTTTTAGGGTTGTGACATTAGTCTCAACTACATTATATTCATTTACATAAAAGCAACATTCTTCTCCAAAATCATACAAGTTCCTCCTTGTTCAGCAGTTATTAAGCCTAGTGCTGAGCATGACCCTGGCAAGACAGTTAACTGTCAGTGGAAAAATTAAAGACTGTCAGTTGTGAGCATCATGATCTGGTCCAGTTTGTCCCAAAAGTCTCCAGCCAGTATGTCTGAATGATGTCTGCTGCCATGGTTCCAGCAGATCTGAGGGAGATGGCAATCCTATTCCTACTAGTAAAGGGAGGACTGTCTCTCATCTCTGGTGTGTAGCAGTAGTGCTGACTCCTCTTTCTCACAAAGACAGACTTTGGAATAGTCCCAACAGGGGTCCAAACCATGGCTGGAGGACATTTATACAGGAGGTTATTTTTTCCTTACACTAAAAGAAGAAAGGGGTAATGTACAAGTTAAGCCAGTAATATTTTGACTGGCAGCACATAGGTCCATTGGTATAGCCCCAAGGGGAAAGCAGATGCGTAAGGTGGACATTTGATCAAAAAATGTGAATCTCAAGAAGGCCTGGACAGGTATCATTCTTCTTTGTAGTCATTATCATAGAAATATGTGTGGTCAGTGCTGAAGAAAGGGCAGGTGCTAGAGGCACAGAAGAAACTATAAGAGGCTTTGGGTATTTGCTCAATGAGAGGACATCAACAACATAGTGAATGTATTTCCTGCAGGATGCTGTTGATCTTATTTGAGCCTCCATTTGTTTTTATATAAAACCATTTTATGATGAGTTAGCATGGGCCTAGATGTGAATACAAGCTATAGAGAGATATGGAGGTCAGTAGTGAGATATTTAGCAAGGCATTAGCCATTACCCCATTATTCCAGCCTGAATGCCAAGATTCCTTGATAAATGTCCATAAAATGCCATCATCATTGTCTGCTAGGTAGATAGATCTCCCCTCCTTGCTATGTCTCATAAGTCCATTGGTCTAAGGTTATTTTGTAATTCAATTGATGATGAATGTATCTGTCGTATCTGGTTGCAAGTTCTGTTATGAGAATCTCCTGCTCCAATGGTGTATATACTCTGCTTCCCAATGATTCCCTTGTATGCCAATAAGAATGCATACAACCAATCACTGACCAGAAGAGACAATATTGCTGGACTTCTTGTCATGTAGTGGGGGATGAGTTAGAAGAGTGAGTAGAGGATAAAGAAGGGTATTCAGAAATGGGTAGAGATGCATGAGAAATGAAGAAGATTCACCTGGAATTAAAAAAGAATTGAAAAGCAAGTAACTTTGGGGTTGCTGGCAAAGATGTAGTCAGGATAACATAGAAGATAAAAAATAGCTTTAAACTGCTCAAGATTGTCTTGTAAAGTCTTATAAACAAACATTAAATGGTCTCAATTATTTGTGAGATAGATAGGTTAAGAGGAAAACTAAGAGAAACACAATTTACAAACATAACATAAGTCTGCCAAAATGATCAGCTGGTTTATAGCTTTAAGTCCTTTCTGTTGCACCCTCTCACATATCATCTCCATTGAGTGATACTCAACAGTTTATTTCTAGTATTCATTAAAAGAAATTGTATGTTAGAATGACCTGAGGCAGAAGTTAACACAGTGGTTATTTTCAAAGCTTTTTTTTCCACTAGTGATGTTTTACTAAAAATTAGTCAATATTGTTAAATTTTCTTGTTACTTTTAAAGAAAATACAAACTTATAGTTGTATATTTTTATGTTGAGGTTGATACCAGGTTCTTCAACTCTTCAAAATGGAATAGTTTATCAGCACATAACTCAACAGGAAGATGCTTGCAGAAGAGGGGTCACCACATCCATAATCTCAGAGGGGTTTTATCTTGCTTTCTTTGTCAAAAGCACTAGTGGTATTCATTGCTTGTTTTGTATACATTACTTTTTCTTTAAACTTCATTTTTCATAGTCTGTGTTTATCATCCTAGTAGTCTATAGACTTGTGTGCCAGTGACCCATTCTGGCAATAAGTCTAAGTCATATAACCCACCCCAGAACCTAATGGCTTTACAATAAGAATGTAGATCAGTGGGTAAAGTGCTTACCAGATGCACAAAACTGTTGTGTTGATCCCTGCATGAACCAGGCATGTTGGCTTCTTTATTTCAAGGAATTTGTTCTGCCTGACTGTGATCAGTAATCAACTATCTGGAACTCATGGGAAATAACTGGATGAAATAAAAGATTTCAATGTTAAATAAATTTGAGGGTAGAAAACATAGCTTAAGGTATATAAACAGAAGTTGTCATGGTCTTACGTCTAAAGAGACTAAGTTATAAGGATCTGATCTTTTGTTATAAGTTGTATAAATGTAAGTGATAGAGGTATAAGAAAGCAATTTGAGGCATTAATGTTTCTCTCTGTTCTTATTGGAAGCCCAGCAGATGTCGAAGACCAGCATTGGCTGCACTGGGCCCTTCAAAACCCATACCTGTTCCTAAACAGAAAATGTCTTAACCTGTTAACTAATATACTATCTAACAAAATCAATATTCAGTCACTATGAACAACTAGCATACAATTCTACACTAAAATGTACATTAATAGAGAACACACCAGTGTTTTACTTGGGCACTTTAAATGAACACAGTGTGCCTTCCACACAGAGCATTGAACATACCTGTCACAGATGTAACATACATGACATAGAGCTAACACATATGATATAAATTGAACATACATAAAAATATTCTCACTATATCTGTTGGAAGGGCTCTTCTGCTGGAGGTTTCTGTCTTCCCACTCTGTATAGCCTTTCTGAGATAAGCAATAGATGGTGGAATCCTTCTCCTCAGCAGGGTTTCCTCTGCCTGACTGTTAATGCCTGGCAGCAGCTCTGATAGGGTCTCTGGGATGTGGATTCCCTTCCAGTTCACTTCATCTCTTGGAGTTGCCAGAGCTGATGTCTCAGGCAACTGATCAGGATTGAAATAAAAAAGAGGAAAGGGAGCCCACTGTTCCTTCTCTAGAAACTAGCTGTACTGTGGTCAAGGAAGAAAATTTAAACTGACCACAATTTTCCTATAGCTGAGGCAAAAGTGCCTTCTAGCTAGAAACTGCACAGGGGTAATAAAAGGAGGCTCTTTGATCTATAGATAGGCCTCTTTCTGGACATCTCAAGCAAACTAATGTAAACTTCAGCCTCTTAGCCCTAGAAGGCTGATGATAAACCTCTGAGTCTGATAACTTATTTGTGAATCTACAGGGAAATAAGAAATAGGAGAGAGACAGAAAATAAACCACTCAGGGCTGGAGAGATGGCTCCAAGGTTAAGAGCACTGACTGCTCTTCCAAAGGACCCAGGTTCAATTCCCAGCACCCACATTGCAGCTTATTGTCTGTAACTCCAAGATCTGACACTCTCACACAGACATACATGGAAGCAAAACACCAATGCACATAAAATAAAAACAAATAAATTATTTTAAAAAAATAAACCACTCACACACACACATACATTCAAGATAAAAGGTGGGTGAAGTTAGGCATCTTAACTTCATCTGAAGTTTCCCAATTTCAGTGTCGTTTACTGTTGGTTACCATACTTACAATTCTGAGAAGAGGAATTACCTCATAGTCAAAAATGGGCAATTAATCACAAAAGTAGATGAATTCTAAAATACAACAGGTTACATGTTTTAAAGCTAAACATTTCTTATCTATGTGTCCATGATGTAACTTCACAGTGAATTCAGAGTGACAAAGGTTGGCAAGACCTAAATGTTAACAGGGTCTAAAACTTACAAGAACATATGACTTTTCAATTAGGACTGATCTGGCTATACATTTTCCAGCTAGCTATCTCTTATCTCATCATCAGTTCAGGACAATAGTTTTATCTGTCTTTCATTCTAAGAAGCAGAGTAAATTTAGTATGACAAGCTATGATACCACAAAATAACAAGATATAAGGAGTTATAACAGAACAGTTTGTATGTTTAGACACTAAGTCTCATGCTTAATTTAGACATTTCTAGGTAGCCCCATTATACCTTGGGTTTATGGAAAGTTTAAACCAACTTGCCTATATTCATGGTAAATACCAGGATTCTTGGTGTCATCTGGAGTGAAGGCTTACCTGAGGCCACAAATCTGCTTCAAGGTTATCTGCTGGTGAGGCCTCTAGAGAACCAAAAGATATTTATTGCAGCCATAAACTCTATAAAATGGCTTAGAAGATCTAAAACAATTTAACTTTTTAAGCTCTTTTAATCAAATCAGGAATTCCATAATCAGAGATTAATTCATCTGAACAACAGTACATCATCTACAAGATCCTGTAGGAAGTTTGTTCAAACAGAGTTGGTCAATATCCAGAAAGTGACAGTTCACACCAATGCCAGATATTGTATCTTTTTGGTTTTTCGAGATGGGGTTTCTCTGTGTAACCTGGGCTGTCCTGAACTCGGTCTGTAGACCAGGCTGGCCTTAGACTCACAATGATCTACCTGCCTCTGCCTCCCTGAGTTCTGGGATTAATGGCAAGTACCACCATGCCCAGCTCTAATGCCAGATTTTTAGAGAGATGCAGCAGTGTACAGTTGATGGGGTTGTCAGAGGGTGCCAACAATTCTGGGGTGCATCACAGTATAGACCTTGCCAAATACTGGAATGCTTCCAGAGATCTTTCATGTCTACTGAACTCCCTCCTATCAATGGCTCTCGATATCCTGTCAGAGACTGAAAGTAATTCTTGGGGTGGAATCATGGTATAGACCTTGCAAAATATCAGATTACCTCCTAGAAAACCCACATGCCTAATAAACTCCTTTAACAGGATGGCTGTTGGCACTTTAACACCCAAAAAGAGGTTTCTCAGCAGGCTTGGCTAGAGCAAAAACTATGCCCCAGACCTTAGCCTCTGCCCTGAGAAAAGAAAGCTCTGGAATGCACCCTCCCTACAGGGTTCAGCCTGAGCTAGCTACATTAGGGACCTACTTCCGATGTAGCCAAAAAGGAGGCACTGGTCCCACAGATACTGCAGCCAGAAACTGATACTGGTTCCATAGCCATTGGCCTATGGATGTCAAAATGCTACCATGGAAGCTTGTCCTTTGTACCCAGCCACTGGAGGCTCAACCAGCAAAAGAGCTTTAGACAGTTCCTTCACCTGGTGGAGTACAGATGGTTCTTATATTCAGTAGCCTGTCCCAGCCCAGGGTAACACTACTGGTCTGTTTTAACCTCATGCTCGGGCTACATAGTCATAGTGCCAACTTCTGTCATGGGAGGCTTCAGACACCTTCCTCTTCATATGCTGGAGAATAAACTTTACTTGTGAGGTCTAGATACAATCCACCCTGATATCAGACTTCATTTTACCATTCTATTAGCTAAAGGGACAGTGACTACTTTCAACAATTTCACCTATGTCTTAAAGCATCCAGAATGTGTTTTATGAATATCGGAGAGTATAATGTGGTATATTAAGGTTGATACAAGCAAGTTCAGAATGTTAGATGGCTAAGAATGTGTTTCAAGTTGGTAAATGCAAGTTATGAATGTAAGAAGGTCTAAGAAAATCTTCTAAGTTGGTAAATGCAAGTTGTGAAGGATAAAATTTTTAAAAAGATGTTTCATTAATCCTGTTGTTATGATATTGTATTAACTGTTCAGAGTGTTGACACTGATCAGTAGATCTCTGATTTACTCATCCAACTATGGTAAAACGTTCCACTATATGTTGCACTATTGTATTTCCTAGCTCAAATTGTAAAATTTCATTTGGTTTGTCTTTTTCTTAAAATGTCTCTTATTGTGTTAAAAATTATATACCTCCAGTCTTCTGGACAGAGGGAAGAAGCTTCTCTTTAATAATATGTGTTGATGCCAAAGTAAGCCTTTTCCCTTCTACTCTACAGGAGATTTCTTACTTACCCATGTTACCATTCTGCAGATGTCAGAAAGATCCACAAGGCTTCTGCTTTTCCTAAGCTTACCACAAAGAACATTTGTGCTTAGAACAAAAAGTTCTTTTCCTAAGCCTCTGCTATGTTATATATTTCCTGCCTTTTCTACATGTGTGTTTCACTGCCAACTTCAATGATGATGCTAACATGTCTAAAATTTATCTCCCTTTATGAATTTAAAAGGATTTTTATAAGCTATAGAAAATCCACCTCTCAGGTCAAATGGAATCTAAGTAAGTACTTGCCAATCCATAGTGTAAGTTTCCTACCTATCACCTATCTCTGAGGATGGAATTCCTCCCCTTTTCCCTGGTTTTGCAGCTCCTCTAACTACCTGTACACAATCTTTCTACACTCAACACCAGCTGAATTCCCCCTTCCTAGTAAATGCTTCCCATTGTCCAAGAGACTGTTGACACCTTTCTGGTGTTGGAGGGGAGGTACCCAACCATGGTCTGCATGACTGTGGCTGGTCCTTTTCACTGACCTACAACTAGGACTATTCCCTCTGGGTGAGACCTCTGTCACAGTCCACCAGCTCCCAACCCCACCACCTCTGTTTGGCTTCTGAAAAATCCTGGTGAACTAGGTGGCTATGTCCCCAGTCTAGCTCAGCTGCAAAGCTGTGCTATTTTGGTCACTGACCAGCACTGAGGAGTCACTGGAATAGTCTATGTACTTGTCTTTTGAGTCACAATCAGTTTCTGGGGAGGTCCTAATGGATTACTGGCTTTACCTCCCCATGAGACACAGTCCATGCACCACTTTGCCAGGCTCCTCTGGGATGCCTTCTGAGAATTTCACATCTCTGTGCCCACATTAAAGGCTGCTAAGCTTACACACCTCTGTAAACAAATATGGACAAATCCAAAATCAACAACAACAGAGTAAAATGGAAGGAAGTTCCCCATGCTCAAACCCTTTCATTGCTCTCACAAAAATTTCAAACACGATCAGCATTGTCTCTCTCCTTATTTTCAAGCCTTTTCTCCTTGCTCTCCCAAGAGTTTCAAATGTACACTTAAAGGAAATTTTCTCCCTATCCTACTAACTTTGTCTTCTGCCCACATATATGTTCCAGTATCCTGCCAAACTTCCTACATCCAGGACATACTCAAACCAACTACCCAGAGTTGCTCCAGTCCAACTGCACAAATAATGTCAGCTGGACCTTCATTACCCCTCCTAGTCACAGATGTTCTCAGACCCTGGACAGCAAATTTAACAACCTGCTCTTTCAAGGCATAGCCAATATTTCAGGCTTTTAACCCCCAGTCACCAACCTACTGACAGCAGGAAGCAGTCAAAACATTGATTACTTCACCCCTTATCCATTTACGTAATCCTGAAATGGTGTGCTGCAGACCCAGAACAGTCCAGGTTCTCCCAGCACTCCTCAGTCTCTATCTACTGCAGGACATGGCTGACATATCCTGCCCTCTACCCTGAACTTTCAGGACCAAGTTTTTCCTTTCTATTCACTGTATAATCTGGACATTTTATTGCTATTGCTTCTCTCTCTCTCTCTCTCTCTCTCTCTCTCTCTCTCTCTCTCTCTCTCTCTCTCTCTCTCTCTCTCTCTTTCCCTTACAAAGCAGCCAAAAGCTGCTTCCAATGAACCTACATTTATATATTTGAACCTACTTTACATAAAAAACAATCAAACATCCTCATTTTTAATTATAGGAAAAGGGAGGAATATTAAGGTTGTGCTTCAGTCTGCCTACCTGTGATGTCATTGCCTATCTGCCATGGGAGTGTCGGCCTACCCAAGATTATAAAAGGCCAAACCCTCCTCATGTCTGTCTCTCTTAACCTATCTATCTATCTATCTATCTATCTATCTATCTATCTATTTATTTCTCTGTCTCTCTCTGTGTGTCTCTGTGTCTCTGTATCTCTCTCTCTCTGTCTCTCTCTGTTTTTCTGTGTCTCTTTCTCTGTCTCTGTGGGGGGGGGGGCGCACGTGCATGTGCACGCGCACTATGCCTCTTCCTCCCTTTCCTTCTTTCCCTATGTTTATTTAATAAACTACTCCATCTAACATCTATCATCTGGCATCTTATTTTCTCATTTTTAACATAAAACATTTAATTGTGCATTAAAGAAAAGATACAACACAGAAACGTTCTGCATTGAAAATAAAAGATTAAAAGATGCATTATAAATATTTTTAATTAGCTGGTCATGGTGGCACTTATCTTTAATCCCAGCACTTGAGAGGTAGAGGCAGTTGGATCTCTGTGAGTTCAAGGCCAGCCTGTTCTACAAAGCAAGTTCCAGGACAGTGAGGACTACATGAAACCCTGTGTCAAAAAAAAAAACAAAAAAACAAAAGACTTTTTAAGTTGCAATGTTTTATTTCATTAGAAATTTAAAAAGCTGATCTTTCAACCAGCAAATACAAGAAATCTCTTATCATACTGAACAAATTTGCATTCATTAAGTTATAATCTGAGGACAGAACATTGCTGCTTTTTAAATATGACTTTTAATAAGGCTTTGTTCAAGAAAAGTTGTCTTAGTCAGATACAGTCTATTTATATGCACTATAATACTGTGTGAGTCTGTGAAAGAATGAAAACAAGTCTTACCGCTTGAGTAGCAGGGTGATTAAACAACGGATGGGCTGGAGAATGTTGGGAAAGAGATGCACCATCACACTGCTGAGGTCACTAGTACTCAGGATACTACCGACCTATGCACCATCACACTGCTGAGGTCACTAGTACTCAGGATACTACCGACCTATCCATCAGTCTTCTTACTGCTCCTCTGACATCTTTGTTTCTCAGAGTATAGATGAGAGGGTTCAGGCTAGGTGTGACAACAGTATAGAAAAGGGCAATAAACTTGGCTTGATCTTGAGAATTTTCTGTCGGAGGCTGAAGATAAATGCACATGGCCGGAATGAAAAAGAGCGACACAACCATAATATGGGCTCCACATGTCCCAAATGCTTTCTGAAATCCTGTGCTTGAGTGCATCCTTAGGACAGCCCGAGCAATAGCACCATAGGAAGTGAAAATGAGGATAAGAGGGATGAGAACAAAAATGGAGCTGGCCACCAATAGAGTCATCTCATTAGCTCGAGTATCAGCACAGGATAACTGAAGCAGTGCTGGGACTTCACAGAAGAAGTGATCCACTTGGTGATGCCCACACAGGGGAACCCAGAAAGTAAAGAGAGAATGTAGTGCCGAGTCCATAAATCCACATACCCAGGAGGCTGCTGCCAGCATGTGGCAGAAACGAGGATTCATGAGGACAGAGTAATGCAAGGGTTTGCACACAGCTGCATAGCGGTCATAGGACATTACCACCAACAGAACGCATTCTGTGGTACCAAAGGCAAGGACTAAATAGAGTTGTAGCATACAACCAGCATAAGGTATTGTCTTCTGTGGACCCCAGAGGTTGAACAGCAGCTGAGGAACAGAGCTAGTGGTGTAGCAGAGATCCAGAGCAGAGAGGTTTGAGAGGAAGAAGTACATGGGTGTGTGCAGGTGGGAGTCTAAGTGTGACAGGACAATAATGAACAGATTGCCTGTTAGTGTTGCCAAGTAGAAAATTAAGATCACCACAAAAAGAACAACCTCCAGGTGAGGCCACTTAGAGAAACCTAGGAGAATTAAGTACTCTTCAGAACTTGCATTGATATTTTCCATACTAATTTACTTTCTCTTTTGTTTTGTCTTCACTTCAAAGAAAACTTGAGTGCTAAGAGGCATGAAGAGTATAAAGAGTCATTGAACTTATATCCTATGAAATCAAAAGAAAAATCAGTAAGAGAGACAAAAGTATCCCGTTTGATAAAAGCCTAACTATAAATTATAAAATGATTGTTAAATGACCTGAATGGATGCAAAAGTCGCTAATGTATTTCCTAAGAAAAATGTTATTTGCATTGCCTATGCTATCTTTTTATAAATTACTTGTTAATCATAAAGTAATCTTTCTTTATAGTTCAGAAATCTTGCTGATGTCTCCATAACCACATATTGTCAGCTTATTAGAGATAGCATAAAACCAGTACTACATGGCTGCTAATGTGATATTTAGAAATATATTGCTGAAGTTTTACTACTGTAGAGAAGACACAACTAAATTCTTGTTTTGAAGAAACATGAGGAAAACTCAGAACACAAAATATTTTTCCTGTACTCTACAAAAATGTTAGTTATTATATAAATTAAGATTGAGGAGTTGATCACAATAGATTTTTAAAAAGCTGGTGTGCAGATGACCACACACTTGAAAAACTAGCACAAACTGCTCAGAGACCTGGAAAAATTTAAATGCTGACTTTGGTAATTTTGCCCATTTTAATTTAGTTTTAGCTTACATTTAAATTAATTAAAATTACATTTTAACTGTACAGAACTTTCATAATCATATTGTTTTTAGAAAGAAATATCAAGAAACACAGGTAAAGAGAAATGCAGCATGTTTAATCAATGGCCCAATGTTCCAGAAAAAAATATAATTGATGATTTATAGTTAGATAAATAATCATAGATAGATGATAAATAGATAATAGACAGATATATAGATGATAGGTAGATAAGTAGATACATGATAGATGATAGATAGATAAATGACAGAACATAGATAAACAATAGGATATGTTGATGTTGATAAATTTTGGTTTGATAGACAATAAATATAGGTTATGGCAAAACTTTTCCAGGAAAATGTACATTAGGAATCATTTCAAATATGAGACAAGTTAGTGTTACTTGTTCTTTTTGTAACTATTCTCTAAAAGTTTTCATAGCACAGTGTTAATGAAAAAGAATATGAAATACGTTTATATGTATGTAGATGTTTGCATCTTTATAGAAAAAAATCACTTCCTGAGAATCAAGTTCTCATTCATTCTAGGATATCAGATGTGCAATAGTTAATTGAATAAATATCTAACATAGAATGAGGGAAAATTATTTCCATTCAACAAATTGTCATTTATAACAAAAAAAAATTGTTTAAAATTTGTTTTCAGTATTTTCAAATAGTTTCTGCTTATGTGATAATATAGCCATCCTGGAAAAATGAAGTTATAAAGAGACACATAGTGTCTCTTACTTTACCTTTCAGATTATTGAAACAATGAACACCAGGAATTAGAAATTTCCCTGAAAATGTCATGCTTTGAAAGAAAAAGTGCCAGTCTATGGGACAATGTGTATCCCAGAAAGAGATTTCACACAGTTCTAACAACTCATCAAACCACCTTAAAGGACGAGGCTGAAGCCCAGACATAATGAGTCAGAAGTGTATGGAACTACACCTTGACCTAGACTGCTTGGCCCTTTATGAACATTCTTTCTCTCACTTCAGGGCTCTGAACACTGACTTGAGAGTGTTTCCTGGGTCTCTTGCCCCTCTTCACAGTATGACCACACTGACTCAATCTTTTTATTTTCCTTCCACTTTTAATTTGGCTTTTTAAATTGGCTTATTGAGGATGGATAGTGGAAAGATGATTTGTGGTACATTTTGTTATTCCCAACTCTGGTAACAGTAAGTAAATTACTTAAATATTGTTTTATTTGAAAAAATCTGCTTATGTGGTAATAGGAAGCACAATTGCAGTTTTAATAATCTTACAGACATGTGAGAGAAAAGCAACATCAAACTCAGAAGTTGTTATGTATGCAGGGAGATATATATTATACCTCAATTACATGTGCCTACAAAAAGAAATAACTTTATTTTCTAATATATTTACTTGCATGATGGTTGTTTATGTTAGAAATATAATATAAATAGATCATTTTAAAAGAGCCACAGATTATGGACATATTCATGCACGAGTAATAACGAAATGACAAAGCTAATAAAACTGAGTGTCTGGATGAAAGGATACTAGAATTTGCTCTAGAAACACATTATATAAGAGAAAAGTGTGAATTCCAAAAATGGGTGGAGAAAGACCACCGACCCAAACCATCATGGACAAAGTAACTACGACAAGCAATTAATTCAAGCAATACTTTTGTATTAGTGTATACAAGCTGCTTCCCCCTAAAGTGGGGTTTAAAATGTCAGCCATGGATGTGAGAAAGACGAAGCTTTTATATTTCAAGAGTAGAAGTGTTCCAAATAAGGGGTTTGGCAGGCAAAATAGTCAGGTTTACAGAAGCGAAACGTCCTAACAAGTTAGTCATAATGAACTCCTGAAACAAAGATACAGTTGCAAGGTGGAAATAATAACAGGTAGCCATAACAACTCTTTTGAAACTAGAGTAGGGTTGTAATATGTTTATTATCTTTTGAAACAAAGACATAATTGCTGTTCCTGGAACAGTCAGTACAGAATCCTTTGTAGCTAAGGTTACAGGTAGGGAATATTGTCAATCCTTTAGAAACAGAGATTTAATCATAAACACAAACAGAACCTAATTTGTCTCTTGGGAGTTGGTCTGATGATTTGTATTCTGATGGTAATTACTGGTTCCCATGAAATAGTTGCTGCCCAGCACATTCTCATGTATACCTGTCCTTGTTGTATAAACCTTGCCTAAGAAATTAATTATGTTACCAATAAAAAGCTGATACCTGGGCAGGGCCTGAGGAAGGAAAGCATGGTGAGGGTTCATGGGCTTTAGGAGAGAAAGTTCTGGGAGAAACAGGCAGGTGTCAGAAGAAGAAAGGGAATAGCAGCCAAAATGTGTTAGCTTGGAGAGGAAAACATGGCCAGATTGATATGGATGGAGGAAAGCAATCCAGAATAAGCAAATGTTTATGGAATTGTGGATGTGAGGTAGCCCAGAAAGAAATTATTAGAACAAATGACATGGTGTGGGGCCTTGAGAGCTAAGGATATAGCCCAGCAGGTAATATCTGCCATGCCTTGGGTAAAATAAGCCTATTCTAAAATCTATGAGGTGTCTTGTCTTTATTGATTATGATAGTGGGTTAGATAATATTGCTCTACTGGTTACAAGCCACACTCTTACAGGGACTGCCTCAGACATGAACTCTGGTGCCCCCAGGTTTATAACTTCTCCTTGGTAGGGAGACCCCAGTGGCACACAGAGGAAGGGAAGCAGGCAATCCTGAGGAGACCTGATAGGCTATGGTCATGTGGTGGGGGAAGAGGTACCCTTCTGTCAGAGGTCTAGGGGAGGGTAATTGGGCAGAAGAGCAAGAGAAGGTAGTAAAAGGAAGATAAAATCAAGGGGATAACAATTAGGATGTAATATGAATAAATTATAATAAATTAAAATTTTTAAATTAACATTTGTCTTTATTATAAGATAGAATTTAAGCCAAGATGGAGGCAGGCTGGTTCTTCATAAGAAAACTAAGTCCAGTGAGCACATGCAGGAGTAAAGGGGGGCTTGAGGAAAAGACAGAGAAGAGAACTGACATAGGTGATGAGGGAGAAAATTATCCATGCTACAGGATGAGCTGCTATCATTGCAATTTGTCTTTTTTTTTTTTTCTAGGAAAATAAGTGTAAGCATGGAGCCATAAAGAGGCCATTGAAATGACTGCCCCATGGTTAGGGAGGAAGATTTTTATTGTAGATAAGGGAGAAAGAAGCTCCAGAGGCATCTAGAAGAGTTCAGAGCAGAGAGGGAAAAAGAAGCTGACTACAGCCATGGCCAGGGCTACAGAGGTGGGTGTCGAAAAATCATGTTGAGTGGAAGGCATCCTGTGATGTGGAACAAGCTGGGAGCTTAGGGTAAAGGAGGAGGAGAGAAAGTCCAGGAGGCTAGATGGAATTTGAAATACATAACAGATATGTGTAACTGGAACCAAAGGAATCTGGTGGCTAGCATGGGCTTTGATATGTAAACACAGGTGTATGTTAGGGAACTGGCCCTTGCTGGTAGATAGAAACCTCACAGGTTGCTCAGGAATGTTGCATGTGACCTTCTATCTCTCCACCTTGTAGTCCTTCCAGTTTGAGCTGAGCCAAGATTGTCATTTTGAGGTTTCTTTTGGAATTGACAATCAGTAACATAGTTTTTAAATTCTAAACATAGATTTGAATTATTGCACTTCTTGACTATCCCCTAGAGAAACAATTTCACTTAATATATCATACTAATGAGTCTGATATTAGTTTGTTCTAAATAAACTATTTTAAAATAGTCCCATCTTGGAGGTTACTGCCATTTAATTAAAGATGGAAATTTTCTAAAAGATCTTTTAAAACTTCTCCTAGAATGGAAACATATCATGGTGGGTTTGGGCACAGTTTCTGTAATTGCTTCCTATGGTACACATAATTTTCTTCTTGCCTTTGAACAAACCTGCCAAAAAGAAGCCTTTTCTGCAAAGACTGACTGATGGGTTACAAGTGCAGCACTGTTGGGAGAATGTAATGTTGCTGGCCCAGAGGCTAGTTCCGTTATCTTAGCCTAGTCTTAGTCCTCCAGAATAGTCATTTCCTGTCTATCTCTGTACCTAAACTAACATCTTGACTAGTAAATAGGATTCTTTGAAATCTATTAACTTTTTAGGCCACTACCTCTCACCAACCTAAAAGCTAAGAAGGCCATCAGATAGCATATTATGCCCCCAGAACAGTTCTTCCACTATTATTATAACCAGCACCTCTGATGTAGCCACCAATGTATTTTAATCTTTCTTTTCTTTAAAAGCTTTCTTTTTTCTGTAAAATTATAAAACTTCATGAAACTACTTCCACACTAAAATATAGAATGAGGAGACCATGGTTATTCCAAATGGATCCAGAATAAATTAGCTTTTATTTCCTTTAATAGAAGAGCTATGATTTTTGTATCAACAGCCTCTATGAAAAAGTACTTTAACTAAATAGAACAAATAGTGTCTGTGAGTTATCTTTATGCATTAATGAATTCTTCTAAGGACAGCTTAGCAACAAATCTTTTAAAAAGAAAAATTCCAGATGCAAATAAAAAAGTAGAAATTTCTGGCATAATTTCTTTGTACTGTAGGGGTAGAAAATGAAGTTACTTTTTGTTCTATGGGTAAGTTATTTTCCCTAGGTGGAAAGTATGTGCTATAGAGTAAACAGTTGTGACTGCCCCCCCCACCAGCACTGACAGATATTTTTATATTCTAAGCCTATGGTTCTTATATATAGTGACCAATGCCCATTGTTGTCTTACCTCCCAATCTCTCTCCTGTGACGGCTGGTGTTGGTGTTCTTGAGAGCTCTAACAGCACCTCCACCTAATTCTTCTACAGAAGAGAGAGCTCTGAGGGCACTAAAGTACTTCTTTGTTTCCAGAAAGTAAAAGTCTGTACTTCCAGTGTATCAAGAGAGAGGTCTTATCAGAGACCAAGAAGAACTGGTTTCCTTGACTGTATCATTGGGAGTGTAAATCCCAAAGAGCCAATTAATGTCCTGCAGGGACTTGTGCAGGTTACACTGTTTCCCAGGAATGTCCTCCCCTTGACGCCACAACACTTGAACCAAGATAACAATGAAAGTCTGGCCCAACCACCCCTCTGAGAGAGAGGATGGATTATAATGTTATAGCTTAAATCTTCCCTGAGTCCTCGAAATGTCAATAGCTAAATCTGACAGACATGGAATTAAAAATACTTGACATTAAAGCTGGATGTCCTAAAATTTACATCCAAAGCTTAAACTTCAATATAAAATTCAAAAGTTTAGTATAATGGTGGATTTCATAATTATTTGTTGTTAAATTGAAATTCTGATAATTCAAAGTAATTCTTAGTTAAAAATAAACACAACAGAAAAAGAAATGAACTGAATGTTTTTGGCCTTTCTTTGTGTGTCATCTTATATAAGTAAATAATTTTCAGGAAAAAAACGTGTTATTCCAAACAAAACACTGTAACACAAACTTGTATGAAATTTGTGGTTTTCTCAGTTTTCAAAATCATAGAGTATTAGTATTGTTGACATAAAACTACAGCACCCATCTTAAAGGAGACACAGAGAGTTTATTCTGGATACATTTTGAGTGACCACGGTCTGAGAACACAGTGAAATCAGTTTCATGGGGTTTTATATTTTTACAGCAACAAAGCTTTTAAATCAAGACAAAATTAGTTACAACAAGATAGTGGATGACATCTGATGACATTCTTAATTTTCGGATTGGTGGAAGCTAGCAGTCTACTAAATTAATAGATTCCAAAAGTTTTTATCAAAGGTGGCATTTTAAAAAGTATTAAGATAATTAGAGTTTTAAAATTTATGAAGTAAAACGTATTTATCAGTTTTAATATATGATCACAATACTTAAATTTGTCACTGCGCATGTACATTTTAATCCATCACCCGAAAACTTAATCACATAACAAAAACAAATTGAAAAAAGAGAAGTGAGGTGGCCACATTCAGTTAAAAATATTTTTTACATAAACAATATATACAACAATCAAAAACATATTTTAAAAACAGCTATAATAGACACAGATAATGAATTATGTGAAATTAGGTAATCTGGTTCAGGTAAAAAGTTGTAGAAAGTGTACAATTAAAGTGTATAAGAAAGTGTAGTAAAAAAGGATAAAAAGGTGAAGTTTGTTGAAAAAGGGTAGGGAGCTACTGAACTACAGTTATGTCACCTTGTGAAATCATTCCAAAGAATGCTGGAATTCCTGTGCAATGTGACCCTGGGCTAAAGGTTAACTGATCATTTAACTGCTGTCTCTCTGCTTCTGTAATCAATGCTTGCTTGCTGCAGATGTCCAGACCTGCCTTTCTGTATATGTCACAATTGTGTTTTATTTTTCCCTTAAAACCATGAGCACACTGGAGGTTGAGGCTGCTTCTGGCTCTCTACTCTGTTTAGAACAGTTCCTCTGGTGGTCACATATCTAGGGACTATTTCTCTTCAGGTATTCCTTTGCTGCAGAACATTTGATCCCAATGTGATCCTGAGATTGTGAACTGTAAAAGCCTGTCTTTTGTTTGGCGTGGTAAAGGGCTAACACACACCTTTAATTCAAGAGCTATCTATATACAGGATTTAAGAAATTTAACCCTAGGTCAGGAGGCGAAGCAAGAAACCAGCTGACAGGGATTAAAGTCATGTGTAGAAGCAGAAGGGTGCTTTAGATCTTTCGGCTTTAAGTCTAGCTTTTAGCTCTTTGGCTCTTAGCTCTCTAGCTCTTGAGTTCCTCAGCTCCTTGGCCTTTGACTTTTTGGGCTCTGAGCTATCAAGCATTTGGTCTTGGGGTTCTTGTCCTTTTCCTCCTGGGATGCCAACTGAGCTAGTGAGCCTTTTGGGTCTTTTCTATTGGGATGTGAGCAGAGTAGGGGGGTCAGCTGGGTGCGTTGCCTGCCTTTCTGAGCTAACAGGTTTTCCACCATAGCATCTAGTTCCTGAGTCTTTATTGGTAAGATAGAACAATCTGGGATATTCATTTTAAATAATACCCGTTGACATTTGGAGGCCCCTATTAAGGCCTGCTATTTGTAAGAAAGATGAATATATTCTGTTTAGTCTCCATCTTTGTTTATAGGGTGAAATTAAGTTCAAATTTTTAACTCTGCTTTCTAGAAATAGTTATTCATGCCTAACACTCTGAAACCCTTCCAGAGGGTCAAGCTAACTTCATACTATGGCTCACTTGTGTCATAACCCATGCTCTGTTACCTCCACACTTGGCCACACTCTGGTGGTACTCTGGAAGACCCTAACTACCCCTCACTCTCCTCACTTAAGGATAATCAGCCTAAAGGTCAGTTGATAATACTTTGTCTAGTTAGGCAATAATGAAATATGGTTTTCCTATTTTTAAAAAAGGCCACACTAAAAGCAGGTCAGTGTCATATTTGGGCTCACAAATCCACTCTGTGTCCCTAATCATGATTAGTCTTGGGTTGTGCATTTAATAAGCCATCCATATCTGACTGAGACCAGAGTCTGAAGAGCTTGTGCAGCTATTTTGGGCTACAGCTTCCCCAATGGAAAGATCTCCTTGCCCTGAAGTAGGGTTGCTTCCAAAAGCAAGGACAACAGTTGTCAGTCCTGGAAGAAAATACCAAAATGCCATTCCTCAGCTGCAGGAATTGATTAGATCACACCACTGTCCCACCTAAAACTTTTTTGATGGATTCTACTTGTATATCTATCTATATCTGGAACCCCTAGAAGTAAGATAAATCTAGATTTGGGGTTTAAAATTAAACCTAGGTTTCAGGTTTCTGGTCTGTCTGGGACACCAATTAGGTGACTTATGGGAAAAGCTGGACACAGCATAAGAATTCCTAAGTGCAGGGTTGGGGCTACTATGTTGCTGCCTACCCTCTGGATCTGGTTTGTATTGATGGCCTCCAATCAGTGTCCTGTATTTAATGGTTTCATTTTTCTGTCTCTTCCACTTGCATCTGTTTCTGAGCCTCGCATAATCATTTCAGTTACAGACAGACACAGGAAACCAAACTTCAGAAATGTTCTTTCCTCATACTTGGGTGTCACCATCAACTTACCTGATCTCCTACCTCCTGAGTCTCCAAGCTGCCTCTAGCTGCTTCCTCGCTAATTAGCTAGCTCTGTGTCTCAGCTCCTTCCTACAGCTTACCCTATCTTTAGACATGGCTAACTTCTTGTCTCAACTCATCTTCCCCTAGGAACTGTCGGCCCAGTCTCTCAGCTACCTGATCTGATACCTGCTCACTACTGCTTCTGAACTGTGCTCAGAGTCTCTTATCTCTGAACTTTCTTTGTTCTCTCTTGCACTGGTCCTTCCATCTCATCATTGGACTCAGTTTTTCAGGGATTCAGGTGTCTTTTTGGTATAAATAATAGTGACATAGTGTTTTATGCTCTTCTACTTTAATAAAAAGCTGTCTTTGGAGTTGGGTTATGGCCCACCTTCTGTCATGTCAAGCATGCTTATTTAAATGTTTTCTAATTTTTGTCCTGCACCAGGCAGGCCATATGTCACTGACATGGAACAGAAAATAAAGCAAACCAGTCCTGGAAAAGATGCTATGTGGTTTAAAACAGCTAAAAATTGTAGGCTATTTCCAGTGGAGATTACTGCTATGTATCTTATATTCCTTTTGTTTTTATTTAACTCTCTAAAACTTTTGCTAAAGTATAAACTTTATCTCAAGATTTTTAAGTCTATTCTGTAAACTCTCTATACCTCAATATTTATAACTTTATTGGGTATTGTTCCTGACCCACGGGTTCAGTTATTTGAGGAGTGGCGAGGAGGGTCGCGACCTGTGAATAAAGAATGGATGAAAGAGAGACACGAGCCTAGGAAAACTTTGCTTATCGAGGGCCATTTATTGTAGGGGGTATCCAAATTTATAGTAAGCTTCTGAAAGGGTGGGGGTGGGAAGGAATGCAGTGGAAAGTTACAAAATCTTCTGGGCCAGGCCCAAGGACAGCAGGTGTGGAGTGGGGCGATTATACAGAAGTCTCGATACACCGAATGTTCTCTTTCTCAAGGTCAGGCTGGATCTTTGTGATAGCCAGGCAGAATGATTATCTCAAGTATGCAGACAGCTGTGGCTTTCAGCCAGCAGGGCCTCTCAGCCACTGGGGCAGGTCAGGCAAGGTCCTATGGCTCCTGACAGGGTATGATTAAAATACATAAAATCTGCAACAGGCAGTTAACTTAAAACTTTTATTGAAAGGGTTTATAAGAGACTCCTAGTATCAAGGGCCATAGAGACTAAAAAAGACACCCACTAACTAGACAAGTCTCCTAGTAGAGGAAGGACATCAATTCATCCACAAAACTTCAACCCAAAGCTCGCCCTGCCTATAAGGTGTTCAGGGATAAAGACAGAACAGATAGAGCAGAGATTGGGGGAATGTCCAAATAATGCCTGGCCCAACCCAAGAGCCACCTCATGGGAAACAGCCAACCCCTGACTATATCAACAACACTCTGCAGACAGGAGCCTAACAGAGTTGTCCTCTGAGGGGCTCCACCCACAGGCACTTTGAAGGAGATCCTATCACTCAAAGCAAAACATTGAGCAATGCATAGGAGTCTTGTGAAAAACGGGGAGGAACTTTGTATAACATGTTTTAACACTCTGACTGAAAGTTACTTATCAGGAAGAAGGCTCCCAGATAAGTTACAGGTTGACTCATCCAAAATGTGTGATATTTTCTGCAATCTGTCATGACTTAACATGAAATGACTGTAGCCTAAAGTATGTGATAGATATATTAGTGACTCTGGAGCAAAAAAAATGGAAAATAAATAAATATTGAAAAATGAGGAACTATAGTCTTCAAGGAAAAGATCGTATAAGTTTTAATTGGAAAACATGGGAATATATCTGTAAGCAGAGCAAGCTAGCCACCCAGACTATTCAGCATTAGTGACAGATGATGCAACGGCAGACTTTGCTTCAATAAATAAAAGTAGATGGCGATTGAAGAAGACATCTGAAATAAACCTTTAGTCTCCACATTTATGTGCACACACATGATACTAGCCACAAGTGAACACAGATACAGACTTGCCATCACATTACACACATGCATATTCAGATAAATTTATTCAAACTACAAATGAACTGTGCAGTCATCACTGTCACAGGATACAAGCCAGTTCACAAAAGCCAGCTAACAGTGGCATTAAAAACCACGCAACACTCAAAGGATATATATCACTAGAAAATAATGATAAAAGATTTCTTTCTCAGAATAGAAAATGTCTTTGGGATGCAGTTCTTCCCAAATTGTTCCAAAATTTAATATAATCTCACTGAAAACTCTAAGAGCCTAATTTTGTAAAAACAAAACAAAGCATTTTTATCCAAAAACAAATATAATGCATTTTTGAAAGTCTTTTTAAAAGAAGAAAACATATAGAGACTGGAAGGAAAAATTTTTTAGTGGTTTTTTTTTATTAATTTATTCTTGTTACATCTCAATGTTTATCCCATCCCTTGTATCCTCCCATTCCTCCCCCCCCCCCTTTTCCGATTATTCCCCTCCCCTATGACTGTTCTTGAGGGGGATTACCTCCCCCTGTATATTCTCATAGGGTATCAAGTCTCTTCTTGGCTACCTGCTGTCCTTCCTCTGAGTGCCACCAGGTCTCCCCCTCCAGGGGACATGGTCAAATGTGAGGCACCAAAGTACGTGAGAAAGTCATATCACACTCTCCACTCAACTGTGGAGAAGGTTCTGATCATTGGCTAGATCTGGGAAGGGGTTTAAAGTTTACCTCCTGTATTGTCCTTGGCTGGTGCCTTAGTTTGAGCGGGACCCCTGGGCCCAAATCTGCCTATCATACTGTTCTACTTGTAGGTTTCTAGGACCCTCTGTATCCTTTTATTTTGCTATTCTCCCATGCGTCTCTCATTTAGAGTCCCAATAGGATGCCTTCCCCTCTGTCCCAGTTTCCTGGTAAGTGAAGGCTTTCGTGGGACATGCCCCTTGGGCTAGTATGCATTTATAAGTGAGTATATACCATTTGATTCTTTCTGCTTCTGGGTTAACTCACTCATTATGATCATTTCTAGCTCAATCCATTTATCCACAAATTTTGGGAATTCCTTGTTTTTAATAGCTGAGTAGTATTCCATAGTGTATATGTACCACAGTTTCTTTATCCGCTCTTCTACTGAGGGACACTTAGGCTGTTTCCATGTTCTGGCTATTATGAATAAGGCTGCTATGAACATGGTTGAGCAAATTTTCTTGTTGTGTGCTGGAGCATCTTCTGGGTATATTCCAAGGAGTGGAATAGCTGGGTCTTGAGGAAGCCCTATTCCCATTTTTCTGAGATAGCACCAGATAGATTTCCAAAGTGGCTGTACTAGTTTGCATTCCCACCAGCAATGAAGGAGTGTTCCTCTCTCCCCACATCCTCGCCAACATGTGGTGTTGCTTGAGTTTTTGATCTTAGCCATTCTGATGGGTGTAAGATGGAATCTCAGAGTTGTTTTGATTTGCATTTCCCTGATGACTAAGGAGGTTGAGCATTTCTTTAAGTGTTTCTCAGCCATTTGATACTCCTCTGTTGAGAATTCTCTGTTTAGTTCCAAGCCCCATTTCTCAATTGAGTTATTCGGTTTGGTGGTGTTTAATTTCTTGAGTTCTTTATATATTTTGGATATTAGACCTTTGTCAGATGTAGGGTTGGTGAAGATTTTTCCCAGTCTGTAGGCTGTCGCTTTGTTCTCTTGACAGTGTCTCCTGCCTTACAGAAGCTTCTCAGCCTCATGAGGTCCCATTTATTAATGGTTGACATTAAGGCCTGGCCGTTGGTGTTCTGTTCAGGAAGTTGTCTCCTATGCCAATATGTTCTAGGCTCTTCCCCACTTTTTCTTCTAAGTGACTTAATGACTCTGAAGAAAGAGATTGAAGATGACCTGAGAAGATGGAATGATCTTCCTTGCTTATGGATTGGGAGAATTAACATAGCAAAAATGGCCATCCTACCAAAAGCAATCTACAGATTCAATGCAATCCCTATCAAAATAACTACACAATTTTTTAAAGGCATTGAAAGTTCAATTCTGAACTTCATATGGAAAAACAAAAAACCCAGAATAGCTAAAACAATCTTGTACAATAAAAGGTGCTCCAGAGGAATCTCCATACCTGATCTCAAACTGTACTATAAAGCAATAGTAACTAAAACAGCATGGTACTGGCACAGCAACAGGCTGGTTGATCAGTGGAATCGAATCAAAGACCCAGATATGATTCCACACACATATGGTCACTTGATTTTTGACAAAGAAGCCAAATCCATTCGATGGAAAAAGGATAGCATCTTCAACAAATGGTGCTGGTCTAACTGGAGGTCTATGTGTAAAAAAATGCAACTGGACCCATATTTGTCACCTTGCACAAAACTCAAATCCAAGTGGATTAAAGTCCTCTTTTATCTTAAATTGCAATTTCATCCATAAGATATCTTTATTTGGTCAACAGATATAGCACATCCATCTAAAGTACCAAGAATCTCAAAATCTAAAAGAAATTAAACACATATTAAAATTCTGAATTACAGTCACTAGGGAATATGTTTCAGGGTAGACAGATGAACAAAAGAATCATGTGAAACATTTATATTTATACTATAAAAAGTGGAAAGTTATGAGATTCACTGGCTAAGTGTCTCATATAATTCTATATTTTGAAAAAAACTGTTTTTACTCAAATAATTTAATCTCTGTATTTTGTTTTATGATTTAGTGCCCAAAAAAAGATTGTAAAATGGTTAAGTGTCTTTAATGACGGATTGGATCTTCTTATCAAAGACCGCACACTGGAAGGCATCTCTCACATCTCCCTCTCATACCCAGTCAGCTTCCTCACTGCCCTTCTCACATCCTTGTTCCTTAGGGTATAGATGAGAGGGTTCAGGCTAGGTGTGACAACAGTATAGAAGAGGGCAATAAACTTGGCTTGATCTTGTGACTTTTCTGTTGGAGGCTGAAGATAAATGAACATGATTGGAATGAAAAAGAGAGACACAACAGTAAGATGGGCTCCACAGGTCCCAACAACTTTCTGAACTCGAGCGTTTGATTGCATTCTGAGGACAGTCCATGCAATGGCACCATAGGAGCTCAGAATGAGAAGAAGAGGAATAAGAACAAAAACAGCACTCATGACCATGAGGGTCAGCTCATTTGCACGGGTGTCAACACAGGACAACCTCAACAGTGCTGGGACTTCACAGAAGAAGTGGTCCACTTGGCGATGCCCACACAGGGGTACCCAGAAGGTAAAGGAGGAATGAAGTGCTGATGTGGTAAAGCCACTGACCCAGGAAGCTGCAGCCATCAGGTGGCAGAAACGAGGATTCATGAGGACAGAGTAATGCAAGGGTTTGCACACAGCTGCATAGCGGTCATAGGACATTACCACCAACAGAACGCATTCTGTGGTACCAAAGGCAAGGACTAAATAGAGTTGTAGCATACAACCAGCATAAGGTATTGTCTTCTGTGGACCCCAGAGGTTGAACAGCAGCTGAGGAACAGAGCTAGTGGTGTAGCAGAGATCCAGAGCAGAGAGGTTTGAGAGGAAGAAGTACATAGGGGTGTGCAGGTTGGAATCTAAGTGTGACAAGATGATAATGAAGAGATTGCCTATCAGTGTTATCAGGTAGAATATCAATATCACCATGAAGAGAACGACTTCCACATTAGGCCATTTAGAAAATCCCAGAAGAATAAAATAGTCTCCAGAACTTGTATTGAATTTTTCGACCATTGCTCATTTTCTCACTTGTTTTATCTTCAGTTCTAGAAAAATTTTACTTGAAGAAAATGAGTCACAATAAGTAATTAAAAATATCAATTATTAGCATGGTTTTATATATAGTAATATATACATTTATGTATATATCCATATACTTATACATATACCTCATATATTCATATGCACATTTACTTCATATATATGAAAGTCATTGAGTGGTAAAGGCGAAAGATTCCCAGTTACTGGAAGCCAAATTATTGATAAATTAAATGACATTACTGATAGGAAAAGATGCAAATTTGTTAGTACATTTTCTAAGGAAAAATATAATTGCAAAGTCTATATAATCCTTTCACATATTAGTTATTAATTACAAATAGAAAATCAGGACGTCTTGTCATACAGAGATCTAGTAGATTCCTTCATAATTATGTGATTCAAGAGAATGTCACCAGTGTTTTGAGAAATTAATATTATATGGCTGGCTTTGGGATATTTTGAAAGGGACATTAAGTCATTGAAATGATATTTCTTCCCAGAATGTGCAAGTGAATTCTAACAATAAAGACCTAAGAAACAAATTATTATGGATTATGTGATGATGATGATGGATGATGATGTATTATCGATGATAGATTAATAAATGGTGATAAAAGACAGATGTTTGAAAGATCATGAGTGGATAGATGGACACAAAATAGATGATACAAAGGTGAGAGAGGAGGCAAAGGGTTTTAATTTAAAAGTTTGTGGTATGGTACAGTAAAGATAAAGGTAAATGATATTTTCAGTACTTTTATAATTGTTCTGTAAATGTGAAGTGTTCTTCAATAAAATGCTATTAAAAGGATGTACAAAACATGTTTTATGAACAAGAAAATTTGTTCAACCATGTTCATAGCAGCCTTATTCATAATAGCCAGATCATGTAAACAGCCTAAGTGTCCCTCAGTAGAAGAATGGATAAAGAAACTGTGGTACATTTACACTATGGAATACTACTCAGCTATTAAAAACAAGGAATTCCCGAAATTTGTGGATAAATGGATTGAGCTAGAAATTATCATAATGAGTGAGTTAACCCAAAAGCAGAAAGAATCAAATGGTATATACTCACTTATATCTGCATACTAGCCCAAGGGGCATGTCCCACAAAAGCCTTCACTTACCAGGAAACTGGGACAGAGGGGAGGACATCCTATTGGGACTCTAGGTGAGAGAAGCATGGGAGAATGGCAAAGTAGAAGAATCCAAAGGGTCCTAAAAACCACAAGTAGAACATTATAATAGGCAGATTTGGGCCCAGGGGTCCCGCTCAAACTAAGGCACCAGCCAAGGACAATACAGGAGGTAAACTTTAAACCCCTACCCAGATCTAGCCAATGGTCAGAAAAGTCTCCACACTTGAGTGGAGAGTGGGATATGACTTTCTCACGTACTCTGGTGCCCCATATTTGACCATGTCCCCTGGAGGGGGAGACCTGGTGGCACTCAGAGGAAGGACAGCAGGTTACCAAGAAGAGACTTGATACCCTATGAGCATGTACAGGGGGAGGAAATCCCCCTCAGGAACAGTCATAGGGGAGGGGAATAAGGGGGAAAGGGGAGGGAGGGAAGAATGGGAGGACACAGGGATGGGATAACCATTGAGATGTAACAAGAATAAATTAATAATAAAAACTTTTTTAAAAACATGTTTTATGTGGCTGTTTATATTTTACAAAAAAAGTGACATAGTGCATATAAACTCATTCATCTTAGGGTAAAAAGTGGGTAAATGATAGTTGGGTAAATGTCTAATCTGAAGATGGAAGGTAATTTACATAAGACAAATTAATATTGCTAACAAGTAAATTTCTTCAAGTTTGTTTCCACTGTTCCCAGGTTATTTCCACTTATGTGATGATAGAAAACATAACAATTGCTTTCTTGGTAACTGCAGATAATACCTGTGTAGGGAACATATCACATTTAACAGTAATTTCTAAATACTTATATAATGTAAAACATAGAAACCCTAGTTAGACATAGTACAGAAATAGGCTTATTTAATGATCTACTTATTTACACTAAGCCTGTTTATAACCATGATATAAAATTTAAATATAAACAGGAACAAAGAGGCCCATAAACCCATTAATTCATGAATATTAATGAAATTACCTAATGGGGCCAGTGGAGAAGGTTTGCTCAAATCCTGCCTAGGGACCATAGATAAATTGGGAACATTAAATTTGGACCTGATAATAAAATGTGGTTTAATATCACAATTCATAAGAGTACAGATAATGTAAATAATCACTTTCTATAACTCAGTAGCTACTCAGGACAATCACTCAGCACACCATAAGAGGAATTTTCCTAAAAGATATACCCAAAATAACACTAGTAATATAGTGAGTCAAGGAGATCCCTTTAGGGAGGCCTCACTGTTGGGAAGCACCAAGATGTCTTTGTGAATTTCTTTAGAACAGAGCATTATCCATCATGAGAAACTGCAGTTACTCGCTCTTTGGCAAGTATGATCTTCCTTATACAATGACCTCACAACTTCATAATCTTGGTTAGCTAACCAAGTGGCATTTGTAGGTCTCTATTTCATATGGACTATCTTTAGCATTTTCATCAAGGGATCAAGAGATCATTCCTAAAAGCTGTGATAAGGAACAAAACTTATTAAACACAAAAAAGAAAGTGAAAGAACTTGTGATTTTATTTTATCATTATTAGAAATCTGGGAAATAGAGATTTTATTTTTTAAAAAATTCTTTTATCACCTGCAGATAAATTCCCTCCTCTTGTTGGAAGTCAGAATTATAGAAGAAACAGTGCTGTCTGCTCCCCATCATCAATCTCATCTCTAACATTTACTAGTTAGTGCTCAAGCGATGCTTAAATCTCACTCACTGCCATCATGAGTCTGCCCATATTCTGTGTGCTGTCTTCCTTCCATTCTTCCCCTGTATGGATGCCTGGCAGGTGGGTTTGGTCTCTTTGAAGGCACCAGCATAACTAGTTCTGCTTCTGATTCTGACTTATTACATCATGTTAAGAGAGTTGAGCCTCTAGGATTATCACTTATACCACTATAGCTCATAAAGTGTTTGTTTGTATCCACAGTAGAATATTAGAACATTCAGTATATTAAGGAACGGTTATTGTCTAATTTCAAATGAGGTTTGTGAAAATAATGACAAATCTGACTTGACTTCTTTGACTGGGCTAATAAGAATATAAATCCCAAAGAGTCAATTAATGACCCACAAGGAATTGTATTCGTTAGTCTTTTTCTCAGGAATAGCTTCCCCATAGCAACACATCAGATTAAAAATTGAAATTTAATTAGTGAAATAATATTGTTTCAGGGTAGAACAAAGACATTCAATATTTTTTAAAACAGTTAGCCTTGCTTCACTTAAATTGAGTTCTTATTTGAATCTATCTAATGTGTGTAAAGTCCAATGTGTGAGTCAACAGGTTCACTACATGTTGCCTGTTATTACCATTATAGTATGTATATTTAATTATAACTAACTAATGATTTGTAAATAAATTCTGCCTTTCATTTTTTCTTATAATATTAAATAAAGTTTGTGTTATATTTATTTCCATTCTTTTCAGTGCACAAATGTCATAAACTCTTATCAACCTCAGATAACACTGAATTTACCAACGTTTTACACACATAAAAAAATCACTGTGAGCAGCTATTCATCATTTCCCATCACCATAATGTACTAATAATTTAATATTAAATATTTTTAAACAAAATAAATATTACTATATGGATACTTAATAGTTTTAAATGTCTCTGCTTTGTTTTGGAGGAAGTTAAAGAGTGATGCTAAATTTGTGCATACCAGAAGAATCCAGCAGTTATCAGAATATGGGAAAAGCCCAATACCCTGTGCCAGAGCAGATTGTACTTTTCCCCATATCTTGTAACAGACATATTGCTCACCAAAGTCGATAAACAAATTTTAACTTTCATCAATCTACAGGGCACTAGCACATGATGTGAATTTTTTAAAAATATCAGTTTTATGAGAAATATGGACATATAAGATGTTTTAATTCCAGGATGGTATTTTAAAAGCACTCTTGTATCATTTTCTCTACAATACAATTAATGTTAGGATACTCTGAATTGTGTGATAAATGGTGAGTTGTGTTTTAGAAAGTAGTATTTAGTTCTTGCTTAATATATTATTTTTATACATTTTCGCTTGCAATAGCTTTCAGGCAACTATACATCCTACAGGTGAGAATTCATAGCAGTGTATAATACAGTAGCCCCAGTGAGGACACCAATACTGATAGGGTGGTAGGAGCCACTAATTCTCATTTTGCCAAGATGAGTACTAGCTATAACACGGAAAATAATAGATTGAATTAAGCAGATCTATTAAAATAATCCCTAAAGTAAAATAAATGAAAAAATCCAATGCCCTCTAAAACACTGTTTTTAAATGCAAGCTTACTATGTCAACATATGGATTTGATATAATAAGGTCAATAAAATTACTAGTGTTATTTAAATCATCATTAAAGTGTTTTCTGATTTTTCTTATGAAGATATAATTGTTGTAACACCAATGTTCTGCACAGAAACATGTTTTTGGATTATTTATGATTAATAAAATAAAAATGTGGATATATTCTGGTTACAAAATGAAAATATGCAAAGCAGCAAATTTTCTCACTTTTAGAAGTGTTGAATATTTTGCAGTTTTGGACTTCAACTCTTCCCAGTTTCCCTCTCCCCCAGATCCACCCTGTTTCCTCATGATAAATTTGTTAAAACATTTTTATGTCTGGAAAAATAACATATAGAAACAAAAGCTTGAAATTGTTCACAGACAAAATTAACAACTCTGCTCAACATTGTGCATCTCGGACGTTACTTAGTGCCTTCTGTGCAGAACCTTCCAGTTACCTTGTTATCTCTGCTGTGGTCGTCCCCTTTTGAAGTCGTTAGTCATGCCCTTTTCCCTGTGTCTACTCATCTTCCCAAGAGATGATGCAAGACTATAGAGAACGAGATGAGAACTATGGAACAGCTTTAGAATGGTGAGTTCTGGAAGGATTCTATGAATTTCTGTCTGAGATAACTCTTCTAATAAATGTTCTCAGGTGCTACTTGTCTCACCCTCCTAGGAAGCAGGAACACTGTCTTGCATTCGGTTTAGCTTTCTGGCTTCTCACACAAATGGGTTTTCAGTGTCTCTTGTCTGTATTTCTAGACTGTTCTTTCCCATGAGCTTCTTATTTAAAAAAAAAAATTGCATCATTATCTAGTATCCAGGTGAGACCATCACGTAACTCAGCCTGGTTTCCCATTGTAACATTTCCGCATGTCGTCATTTGTGGTCATGGTACTGCCGTCTTTGAAACTCTAGTTTTTGGTATC
Source organism: Acomys russatus (assembly GCF_903995435.1). NCBI lineage: Eukaryota > Metazoa > Chordata > Mammalia > Rodentia > Muridae > Acomys > Acomys russatus. The sequence goes on along the minus strand of NC_067157.1, from coordinate 60,485,268 downwards.
TTGTCAATCTCCTCACTATGGTGTTTTGTATGAACAATACCAGGTTATTTAAAGGTTTAACACCATAACAGTTATTCTCTTTTTCACCCTCATCTCCTGTATGTTCATTGATTATAGTGACTTCATTTTGTTGTAAAGCCGTCTGCTGAACAAAAGTGTTCATTTGCATTTCCTTACATTAATTTTCTGTTTATGACACTACAACAATAATGTTAGAAATGAATAGTGAGAGAAATAGATAAGGTTGTCAGGCATGGGCATATCTCTAGGAAACAAAACTTTCCTAATCTAGTCAAAGTAAATTCTTTCTTCCTCTCCATGTAATTTTCATCCTAAGTGTTAACAATATCAACAAAATATGTATAAACCTAACTTTTAAAGCAGTCTATGAAAATGACTTTCAAGAAGTGGTAGGTTTCTTTATTGATCCAAATGCTATTTATGTTGTGAAACACAGTGGGTAGATAGGCTCTTGAACAGAAAAATGAAAGAAGTCTTTGACACTATTTTTTTTCAAGGTGAAGAATCTCTGGGTGGTGGTCTCCCATGCTCATGTCCTGTGAATCTACGTTATCTGTGGACCAAAAAGGGCTCCAGCTCAGGAGGCTGATAACCTATATTTAGAAACATGTGCCTGAGCTGAGAAGACAGGACTTTCTGACATTAACCCTTCCCCAGACCACAACATTTAAGTTTATGTGATTTATACAGGAGACAGTAGAGGAGATAGATGAGATAGTCAGAGGCTTCCACATTTATGTGGTTTCCATATTCATCACACATTTGTTTTGCTTCATTTTATGATATCGTACACTGTGACACCTTGTATAGACAGAAAATGAAAATATATTTTAATATTAGGCAAAAAACAGAAATGCAAAATATAAATGTATGAAATGTACCTACATTTGGGTTTGGAGAGAAACATATAGCTTTAAATGCTTAGGCTAATGAATATCCCATTGTAAAAATCTTGTTTGCATGAAAATTAATGAAACTGAAACTATCATTATGTTAAAGAAATAAACTGGCTTAAATAAATATTGCGTATTTCCTTTTGTAAATGAAGGAATAACTTAAAAAGACAAGAAAGTAAACGTGGGACCACAAGGAACTAAGAGAAAGAGAACTGTTGGATTGGTGTGTTTAACGGGGATGGTGTTAAATAGGACCAAACTACCTAATATGTAGGATTGGAGCTATTTTAGATTTTAAAAAGTAAATTAACTTATGCATTGTGTATGTGCCTGAGTGTATGTGCTGTAGCACACAAGCTAATGGGAGTGTATGGAACACCTATAGAAGACAATTCTCCCCCTCCCACCATGTGCCTCAGGGATCAGAGTCAGCTAAACATAAGTGGAAGCAAGTGCCTACAGTAGCTGGGCTTCTTCCATGGCCATGTTTTAAAGTGTCATAATGAAACTCATAACATTTGTTCATGCTACATGAACATGCATTCACCTGTAAACAAATATACGACTAAAAATGAAGAAATTTCTAACAAAATGATTTTGGTTTCTATCTTAAAACATAAAAAGAAAGATTAACTAAACTCAAAACACAGCAAAGATACAATACAAAGTATAAAGCAGAAACCTATTTTAAAACAGCGAAATATTTTTTTAAAAAGTTAAAATTATTGGGGCTCTGCATGAGAGAAGCATGGGAGAATAGCAAAGTAGAAGGATCCAGAGGGTCCTAGAAACCAACACGAAGAACAATATGATAGGCAGATTTGGGCCCAGGGGTCCCGCTCAAACTAAGGCACCAGCCAAGGACAATACAGGCGATAAACTTTAAACCCCTTCCCAGATCTAGCCAATGGTCAGAACATTCTCCACAGTTGAGATGAGAGTGGGATATGTCTTTCTCACATACTCTGGTGCCTCACATTTGACCATGTCCCCTGGAGGGAGAGACCTGGTGGCACTCAGAGGAAGGACAGCAGGTTACCAAGAAGAGACTTGATACCCTATGAGCATATATAGGGGGAGGAAGTCGCCCTCAGGCACAGTCATAGGGGAGGGGAGTAAGGGGAAAATGGGAGGGAGGGAAGAGTGGGAGGTTACAAGGGAAGGGATAACCATTGAGATGTAACAAGAATAAATTAATAATAAAAAATTTTTTAAAAAAGAAATATATATATGGGAAAAAAGTTAAAACAAAACTTGTTACTTTGACGATTGCAAAACCAACAAACTTTCAGTGGATCAAAATGTGGAAATACAAATCACTAAATCTTATTAAATAAATAAAAGACGGGCTTACTAAATAGTTTACAAATGTTGAAAAATAGAATGAATAATGACATTTGTTGTGGGAAATTGGTAATTAGTAATCTATTACTAATCTATATAAGTATTATTGTGGTTATTTTCTAACCATATCAATAAAAGGCACAGATACCTGTTATATTTTTAATGTACCTTAAACCTAGGGCTGGCCAGATATAAACCCCTTAAGCTACCTTGTTACCTCCCAGCCCCACATCCCATGTCATTTGCTTTGATCATTCCTATCTGAGCTACTTCCCATACGTAATTACATAAATAATTGCTTGTTCTTTTCATCAAGGCTACTTCTCTTCAACACCGATCCTAAGAGTAAACTCCTCCCAGCCCACATGGTGGAGACTTGGCCTTTTTCCTTCTTCCTGTTCTGTCCTGGTCCTTCTCACATTCTTGTCCTGTGATCATCGGTTCTGCCTGAGCCTGCAAACGTTAGCCCTGCCTACCTCACTTCTGTTCTGTCCAGGTGCAAGCATTTCACTGGTTGAAATGAACAGGGATTAATTGGAGGTAAGATTCACAAACATCATTTCTGGTTACATGTGAATTTGCTTGTAGAACAGTAAGAATGTCTAGGGGCAAGCAGTTAACGTCTGGATCCATGGTGGCTCTAGATCAGCCCTCATAGACATTGACAAGTTAAATGAAAGGATCCTTTGAAAGACGTTAATATCTAAAAGACATTTAAAAAAAGAAATATGTGCATTAAATAGAAGTGAAAATAGTTTTAATTTGGCACTACAAAGAGATTTATAAGTCTATTTGTATACACTACTGAATTACATTCAACACCTGAAAAATAACTATGTAAATTCTAAAGAAATTATCTGAAAGCGGAGGAAGAACATGGAATCAGTTAATAAACCTTCCAGTGACCACAGAAAAAGAAAATATTCCTTATCATAATCCATAACTTTAGACTCAGAAATTCTCTAAACAGCAAACATGATCACAGGACGAACGGTAATGTTTCAACTATGCTCAGAGGGTATTGTACATGGATGTGATGCTGGAAAATTACAATAATCTATTCTCTGTGGGTAAGAACATTCTTCTTGTAGAATTCATCATTCATCCCTTGAATTTATGAATTTGTGTAAAAGTAATCTCTGAGCTCTCTAGAGACTCCAGGAATAAATGATATTCTGGTTACCAACATAACTTTTTCTTCGTGTTTCCTTTCCATTTCTCTGCATTCTTTGGAGTGTTATAGTCTGTGTAATCTCTTCAACCCTGTTAACCAACTTTTAAAAAAACTTCAAACTTCAAGGCAAATTTGAACGTGCAGAGCAAAGAAATAATCATTGGAATATTTTAATTTTACTATTGCATTTAAGTCTTCACCTATTTCTTTTTTATTTAATTAATGTATTCAGATTACAACTCTATTGTTGTCCCATCACTTGTATCCTACCATTTCTCCCTCCCTCCCTCTTTCACCCTATTCCCCTCCCCTAGGTCTATGATCGAGGGGCACCTCCTCCCCCACCATATGGTCATAGGCTATCAAGTTTCATCTTGGTAGCCTGCTTATCCTTCTTCTGAGTGCCATCAGGCCTCCCCACCAAGGGGAGATGGTCAAATATGGGGCACCAGAGTCAGTCCCTGCTCTCCACATAACTTTGGAGAATATCCTGTCCGTTGGCTAGATCAGAGTAGGGGTTCGATGTTTACTACTTGTATTGTCCTTGGTTAGTGCAATAACAAATTTTGATTCTAATTACTTACTTCAACTCACACATGAAAACTTGTACAGGAAGGTTGATGAAGTTTGTTTCTAAAATTAGTTAATACTCTGTACAACTACTAATATCATGACAAAATTACATATATGTGTGTGTCATAAATTTTGAGATAATATACATTAAGAAAATTAGAGAGTAAAATGAAAATCAGAACAGTATGAGATTGGTGGCAATAGAATGACCCCCCCTTTTTTTTTTCCTTTTTTGATACCAGGTGGCTTTTACAATATGAGACAGAGTTTGGATTTTCATTAAACAAGCATGCTTAGGTGTAGAGAATGAGAATGAAAAGCTCCAACACCAAAATCATCATTTTTTAATGGAATTGGGACCTCAAAAAGTCCATTTGCCACTAATGTCTGCAGAGTGCAGAAGAGACAAGATGGAGATGGGCAATACCATTTGGCCAATTTACTCTCTTTCTTGTCAGTTTTTCTCTTGATAATCCATCCTTTTTCTTCAGATGTTTCATTTGTCTAGTGATGGCAGGATTCTGTAGTTAGATGTTTTTATTCTTCTGGAAAGATAAAAACAAAACCATGCCCCAACCCTAACTTTTTTTGGTGGGCTATATCTTTCCTAGGACAAAATGTATTTTGGCAATAGAAGAGTACTGTCTCTCTACAGAAATTTTTTAAAGTTCTGTTGTAGTTTTGAAATTAAATATACATTTAAGTATATTTCATTTAGATTAAATTTCGGCCTGCCTTTTTCAAGTGACTTTTAAAATTAAATCACTGTAATTCCTATTTGCCTGCCTCTTTCTCCCAAGTGTTGGGACCTAAGGCATGAGCCTTCCAAGTGCTAGGATTAAAGGTGTGAACCACCACAACTGGATTGTTTTTCTCTACTTGGCACTTGATCTGTGTCTAGCTTGCCTTGAATTCAGATATCTGCATTTTTCTATCTCCTGAGTCTTGTGATTGAAGGTGTATGCCTCCCAAGTTCTGGAATTAAAAGTGTGACCCTCCACCACCCTGTTCCTTGTCACTCTAGAATTTAGAAACAAACTAGCTCATAGCGATCTCCCTGTCTCTGGTATGATTAAAGTCACTGGATACCACTGCATTTCTCAAATTTTTTTTATCTTAGCTCCAATTACTTCAACTCTTAGAGATTTATAAAGCAAGTTTGAGTTATACTAACACTTTAAAATTACTTAAAATATTTCAAATCTCTTAACTATTTTTAATACAAAAATACTGTTTTGGTTTTTTTTTGCTAGAGACATATGCTGGATCATTCTTCTCCTTAAACTGTACAGGTATTTCTATAATGCTGTACAGGTATTTCTATAATGCTATAACTTTTAATGAATATATAATTACAGAGTCAGTTTTCAGAACTTAAAGCAGTTGCCCATTGAAATCCTGAATATGTAGCTATGGTAATGATGCACATATTTTACTTTTCCAAATTCTGCAAAATGAAACACATCCACTTCCCATATTTAATTTCTTTGGGTACCTTTTGAGTTACTTTCTATAGGTAATATAGGTTGGTTATACAAAATACAAAGGACATTGGTTTATAATTTCCTTAGCATGATGCCAAGTGATTAAAAAAATCTTTCTTCAAACCTTTGATATTAACATGGTGTTTCTTATCAAATTCTGAGGCATATAGCACATTTTCTATCAACAGTTGATTGATTTCCTAGCTGCCTTTTGCTGGGGTGCCTGGTAGACCCATGTGGGATATAACATGTGTTATGTACAATGGATGACTTCTATTTCAGTGGCTGAACATGGAGAATCGCTTCAGCAGCTGGTACAATGCAGACCTGACCTGAGCAACTATGTGAGGAGGCGAAACGTGGTCGGCAGGTGTTGTGAGATGCTGTCTATGAATTTGACATCTGCGTCTCTTCGATGAAAAAGTGAGCAATCCTGACCTGGACAGTCCTAGATGCCATTGTCCAGAGGTGTCTGCCAGTGGTCAGGACCTAGCTCCTTAATCAGTGACATTATGGGTTTCTAATTGGTCTTAAAACAGAAACTGTAGCTAAGCATGGTGAGGCACAGGTGAAAATCTGGAGGCCATCTTACAAAGTCCCACCACTTCTGATGGAGCCCGATCATCCCTTCTACAGCAGCATCAGTAAGGATAGCAGGTGCACACACCTTACTGAGGGCGAGCTACCCTCCTGTGAGAGCCTGAAGGATAGATACTATCATCAGTAAGGATAGCAGGTGCACACACCTTACTGAGGGCGAGCTACCCTCTTGTGAGAGCCTGAAGGATAGATACTATTGCCAGGGCACTGCCCTTCTGAAATGAAGAAATTGTTCCCCAGATCAAGGAGAGGAAAGGGTCTTGATTGCTGCCCATGGAATCAATCAGCACACAAAGGTCCCTCTCAGGTTTCTAGTGGCAGTTGAAACAATTCCTCATATCAAATCAGATAAGGTTCTTATCCTCAAGGGCCAGAGGACCTCTTGCTGGGTTAGGATCTCATTGCCTTGCTTTGTAGGGGTGAAGGGCACCTTTATCATCTCTGAGTCTGTGTTCACTGTGTGAATCATGTTTCAGCTGCTTGACCCTACCATGTGGGTTCAGAACTGTATCTTTCCAGATCAGTATAATAGAGGAGGGATGTGCAATAACAAATGAGAAAGTAAAATGAGCACAAGCTCTCATCACTCTCTGCTTCTCAGTGTGGATACAATGTGCCCAGCCGCCCCAACTTCCACCACTATGGTTTCAGGAGGAAGACAAACCACAGTCTGGAACTGTGGTCGCTCTCTGCTTCTCAGTGTGGATACAACGTGCCCAGCCGCCCCAACTTCCACCACTATGGTTTCAGGAGGAAGACAAACCACAGTCTGGAACTGTGGTCGCTCTCTGCTTCTCAGTGTGGATACAGCGTGCCCAGCCGCCCCAACTTCCACCACTATGGTTTCAGGAGAAAGACGAACCACAGTCTGGAACTGTGGTCGCTCTCTGCTTCTCAGTGTGGATACAATGTGCCCAGCCGCCCCAAACTTCCACCACTATGGTTTCAGGAGAAAGACGAACCACAGTTTGGAACTGTGGTCGCTCTCTGCTTCTCAGTGTGGATACAGCGTGCCCAGCCGCCCCAACTTCCACCACTATGGTTTCAGGAGGAAGACAACCACAGTCTGGAACTGTGGTCGCTCTCTGCTTCTCAGTGTGGATACAACGTGCCCAGCCACCCCAAACCTCCACCACTATGGTTTCAGGAGAAAGACGAACCACAGTCTGGAACTATGGCCAAAGCAAACCTTTCTGTGATGATTTATCCCAGTTGCTGATTTAACTGTATTTGGAATTAAGTTAATTTTTTCTGTTTTTAAGTTCATCTGCCCTGCTAAGGGTGCTTTCTTCCTTTGCTGACATCAGAACCCAGCCTCTTTGGCTTCTCTATATGAACTGAAGACATTTGATTGTCCAAGTGTCCCCAGGCCTTCAGAGCCAGACTGAGACCACTGAAACACCCAGTCTCAGGGCCTCCTGGACTGAGCATCTACTGATCTCAGCCTTTCCAGTGTGAAAATAGCCATTGTTGAGCTATTCAGACCATACCATGTAATCCAATCTAACAATCTTTTCAGTTTATACTCTTCTAAAAACCCTGACTAACATATCTTTCTTCTTTAAATTTCTCTTTTCAGGGCATTTTATTACAGCAACAGGAAATAACTATGACATAATTGTTATAGCAATTCTTTAGGATCCCTAAATAACAAACTAAATAAAATGAATAAATAAATAAGTATATGTACACATATACATAGACATATATGTGTATACATATTTTTTCATTTGTTGTAGTGATATATACATGTATTTCCACACACATCTATGCACATGCATGTATTTCCTATCAATAAGGTTTCAACCTTTATTCATTCTAGCATAAGTGGCCTTAATGAAAAAGTAAGCAGCTTTGAGGTTTCTTTAATTTTCTTCCTTTTTCAACAGAAAAGACTCTTGTGTACAGTTGACTGGAGGTTTGTGCACAGTTACCTATTTCTTTTTCTCTGAGGAGAACTTAAACTTTCAGAGAGTTTATCTCACTACTGTTATTAAGTGGTTTGCCCCCAGAGGCCTCTTCTGGGAGTAGTTGCTAAAACTTTGAAACAAAATTGAGACAGAGGCACCAGGGCTACTTAACAAGGAAGCTGCCCCTCAGGATCATTAGTGTGTGGTCCATCAAATCTCCTACCTCTTCAGAGGAAAGTTTTGTACCTTAGCAATTATGCACTTGCTGACCTTATTAAAACGTTTATATCACCTTAATAGCCTGATTGTCTGAGAGCTCCCTAATGAGCCACCAAGGGACCCACTAGTAGAACAAACTTTCTTCACAAAAGCTAATCTCCAGGAGACCACTTCTAGTTGCACGAAACATGGAAACTGAAGGCTGTAATCAGCTGTGTTTGTTCCGTGTACAGTGAGTGCATTACTTCCCAGTACAAATGTTAGGGAATACAATCTCAGTGCATATTAGCAATCTTTTAGAGAGACTGTGCTAGTGACTTCCACATTCCACTGGAAAAAGAATTCAAATTCCAAAATGTTACATTTTGCTTTATGTTTAAATTGGTTAGAACAATAAGATTTATAATAGATTTATCCAGTCTTTTTTCACTAAACAACAATCAGCCAGGCACTCAGAAGGCAGTGCCTGGTAGGTCTCCAAATTTGAGGCCAGCCTGGTCTACAGAGCAAGTTCCAGGACAGCCAGGGCTACACAGAAAAACCCTGTCTCAAAAACAAGCAAACAAAAGAACAAAAAACAGAAAAACCCAAGTCAGTAATCTCTGTTTATAATTTTCAATATAAATGCTAATTTTCAATATAGATGCTAAGACTACAGATCTTAGCATAGACTACTGTGTGCATGTGGACAAAGTCCCACAAATCATTAGGTATATGACCAGAGAAAACAATTCTAACCTGGGTAAAGATTCTGTAACTCAGATTCCAAGACGGCGCCAACCATTAACCCACGTATCTGATCTACTCCGTGGAGACCAGAGACATAAGAGGAGCAACAGATTGCTGGACTTTGAGAACTGTAGGTGAGTGGGGCCCCAAAGGCCGCAGACCAAACAGGGGGCCTACCCCCCTGGGTCAAGCAACATCTTGGAGGTGCTAAACGCACTCCCCAAACTCTGAGACGGAATCCACATGCAAACTGCAGCCTGTATATAAAGCACAGACTCGCTATTTGGGGAGGGGTTTTTCCAGAGTCCGCAGCCAGAGGAGTCTCAGCGAAGAGGGTGAATCTGCCCTAGGATTCCTCCTTCCACACCACCCCAAACTGTAGAGGTCACCCGCCTAGGCCGACTGAAAACACAGGCGGCGGGACCCAACAGAGACAGTTATAGTGGGACTACAGCTCTCTGGCCATCCAGGGCCAAACTTAACACCAATCACAGCAGACTGAGCCTGCAAACAGCGGCAGAGAGAAATCAGCTTGAACTGCTTCCACAGACCCATCTGGAGACGTGGGTCTTGCCTAGAGCTTTAGCTGAATTTATTAGCCCTGCGGGAAGACCTGGGTCCACGGGCTTCTGCCAGAGCTCTGAAACCCTTTTGTTCCTACCCAGCCACAAGGCACTGGTCCAACGCTCCGCTCCCCGCTTCCCGCTCCCCGCTCCCCGCTCCCTGAACAAGAGAGCCCAGCTGGAGATCCTGGCCCGAGCAAGGCAGGCACTCTCACATTATCGGGAGATGAGACATGGTTGGGTCATGTTTTCAGTGTCTAATTGCTGACCCAGAGTGTGAGGGGACCCACATACCCTGGCAGAAAGATTTGGTTCCGCGAGCGGCCGCCAGAGCTCTGCAGAGCCAGCCTTACTAATTGCCCAGCCACAAGGCCCTGGCACTGTGCTCCCTGCTCCTCGAATGAGAGAGTCCAGTGGAGATCCTGGCCTGAGCAAGGCAGGCACTCTCACTTTATTGGGAGATGAAAAGAGGGTCTTGCTTGCAGTGCCTAATTGCTGACCAAGAGCGACCTTGGTCCCTCCAGGCATATAGTACTGGGAGAGGTTGGGCACTGCTACAGGGTATAGAGGCAGAGCTAAAAGACAGCTACACCTCCAGAAGATCTGATCTACCTGGGGTCTTGACTACAAATCCACAGGAAGGACAGACAGCTGGGATCAACCTACTCAGCCAGAAAGTTTGTGTGCAGACCGTATTCTAGGTCCTAAGACTGCTGATCTGAATTACAGCAGTAAAGTCCAAACAGATATCTACTTTGGCTGGCTCATCCTGGAGCCCAGGGGGCAGACGAAAATCACCAGGAGTGAAACCGGATCACCTACCTGTTCCACAAAAATACCCCCTGATCCCCACAGGCAAGAGCACCTGACCTATAATCAGTCATCAATTAACCACTCTCAACCAGCGAAGGTCACTACAAATACCTTCCAACACCAGAGCCATCAAAATGACAAGAGGACAGCGTAATAATCCTATCAAAAACCAAAACAGTTTGGCATCTCCGGATCCCAACATTCCCAATGAAAACAACCTAGAGAACCTAACAGCAATGGATAGGCAAGAAAATGACCTCAAGTCCTTAGTAAAGAAGATGATAATTGAAGAAACAAATAAAATCTGTAAACAAATGCAGGAGGAGGCAAACAAGAGGGCTGAAGAGCTAAAAGAGTCATATAAAGAGGCACTTGAAGAATATCAGAAAAATATAAATAACCAGATGATGGAAATCATTAAAACAGTCCAAGACATGAAGATAAAAATGGAAGCTATGATGCAGGAACACACAGAAGAAAAATGTGATCAAGAGTCTGCAAAGAGGAAAGCAAGCATCTCAGAGGTGGCCTTATCTAACAGATTGCAAGAAATGGAAGAACGAATATCAGGACTTGAAGATACAATCGCAGAACTGGAAACAACCATTCAGGGAAATGCTAAATCTGAAAAGTTCCTAACACAGACCATTCAAGAACTGAAAGACCACATGAAAAGACGAAACTTGCGAATAATAGGGATACAGGAGAAACTAGACAGCCAACCCCACAGCCCAGAACACGTATTTAATCAAATAATGGAGGAAATTTTCCCAATTTGAAGAAAGAGATGCATACGAGCATACAAGAGGCCTACAGAACACCAAATAGGATAGACCTGAAAAGAAAATCTTCCCACCACATAATAATAACACAAAATATACAGAACAAGGAAAAAATATTGAAAGCGGCAAGAGAAAAAGGCCGAGTAACATACGAAGGCAAACCTATCAGAATTACTCCTGACTTCTCAGCAGAGACCATGAAAGCCAGAAGGGCCCGGACAGAGGTGCTGCAAACCCTAAGAGAACACAGATACCAGGCAAGACTACTATATCCAGCAAAATTATCAATAACCATTGACGGAGAAGACAAGTTATTTCATGACAAAAACAAATTCAAACAGTACCTAGCCACAAATCTGGCTTTACAGAAGCTATTAGAAGGAAAGCTCCACCCCAACTGGTCAAACTACAACGAAAACTACATAGTAAATAGATAAATATACCATTGCAAAATCACAACCTCACAAAATCTCAACTGTTACAAATACCAAAAATGAAGGGACTTACCAATCACTGGTCATTGATATCTCTCAACGTCAATGGTCTCAACTCTCCAATAAAAAGACACAGACTAACGGAATGGATGCATAAACATGACCCAACTTTCTTCTGCATTCAAGAAACACACCTCAACCACAAGGACAGACATTGCCTCAGAGTAAAAGGTTGGGGAAAAATATTCCAAGCAAATGGTCACAAGAAGCAAGCTGGAGTAGCCATTCTAATATCTAATAAAATAGACTTTCAACCAAAATTAATCAAACGAGATGAGGATGGTCACTTCATACTTGTCAAAGGTAAAGTCAACCAAGAAGACATCACAATTTTGAACATCTATGCTCCGAATACAAGGGCTCCCACATTTGTAAAAGAGTTATTAACAAAGCTTGCCCCACTCATTGATACCCACACATTAATAGTGGGAGACTTCAACACCCCACTTTCACTCAAGTATAGATCTTTGAATCAAAAAATAAACCGGGAAATAACCTCATTAACCAATGTCATGAATCAAATGGATCGAACAGATATCTACAGAACTTTCCACCCAAATGCAAAGGATTATACCTTTTTCTCAGCACCCCATAGAACGTTCTCTAAAATTGATCACATAGTTGGTCATGAAGCAAACCTCAATAGATACAAGAAGATTGAAATAATACCTTGTATCTTATCAGATCACCATGGTCTAAGGCTGGACTTCAACAACAACAGAAATAACAAAAAACATACTAACACGTGGAAACTAAACAACTTTCTACTTAATGACACATGGTCACGGAAGAAATAAGGGAAGAAATAAAAGACTTCCTGAAATTCAATGAAAATGATGGGACAACATACCCAAATTTGTGGGACACATTGAAAGCAGTGCTAAGAGGAAAATTCATAGCAGTAAGCGCCTTCAAAAAGAAAAAGGAATCATCCCACATAAACAACCTAACAACACATCTAGAAGCTCTAGAAAAAAAAGAAGCAGAAACACCCAAGAGGAGTAGATGCCTAGAAATAATCAAACTCAGGGCTGAAATCAATAAATTAGAAACAAAGAGAACAATCCAAAGAATCAACAAAACCAAGAGCTGGTTCTTTGAGAAAATTAACAAGATAGACAAACCATTAGCCAATCTAACTAAAAGACAGAGAAACACTATCCAAATTAACAAAATCAGAAATGAAAAGGGAGACATAACAACAGACACCGAAGAAATACAAAGAATCGTAAGAACCTACTTTAAAGGCATTTATGCCACAAAATTCAAAAATTTAACGGAAATGGACAAATTTCTCGACTGATTCCATTTGCCGAAATTGAACCAAGTCCAAATAAACAAATTAAATAGCCCTATTTCACCTATAGAAATAGAAGCAACCATTGATAGTCTCACAACCAAAAAAAGCCCAGGGCCAGATGGTTTCAGTGCAGAATTCTACCAGACCTTCAAAGAGGAGCTAATACCAATACTATTCAAGCTATTCCAAAAGAGAGAAATGGATGGAAAAGTGGGGAAGAGCCTGGGACACATAGGCACAGAAAACAACTTCCTGAACAGTACACCAACAGCCCAGGCCTTAATGTCAACAATTAATAAATGGGACCTCATGAGGCTGAGAATCTTTTGTAAGGCAGGAGACACTGTCAAGAGAACAAAGCGACAGCGTACAGAATGGGAAAAGATCTTCACCAACCCTTCATCTGACAAAGGTTTAATATCCAAAATATATAAAGAACTCAAGAAATTAAACACCACAAAAACCAAACAACCCGATTGCGAAATGGGGCTTGGAACTTAACAGAGAATTCTGAACAGAGGAATACCAAATGGCCGAGAAACAGTTAAAGAAATGCTCGTCCTCGTTAGTCATCAGACAAATGCAAATCAAAACGACACTGAAATTCCATCTTACACCCATCAGAATGGCTAAGATCAAAAACTCAAATGACACCACATGTTGGCGAGGATGTGGAGAGATAGGAACACTCCTTCATTGCCAGTGGAAATGCAAACTACTACAAACACTTTGGAAAGCTATCTGGCGCTTTCTCAGAAAAATGGGAATAGGGCTTCCTCAAGACCCAGCCATCCCACTCCTTGGAATATACCCAGAAAATGCCCTACCACATAACAGGGACATATGCTCAACCATGTTCATAGCTGCTCTATACATAATAGCCAGAATATGGAAACAGCCTAAGTGTCCCTCAGTAGAAGAATGGACTAAGAAACTGTGGTATATTTACATTTTGGAATACTACTCAGCTATTAAAAACAAGGAATTCCTGAAATTTGTGGACAAATGGATTGATCTAGAAATTATCATAATGAGTGAGTTCACCCAGAAGCAAAAAGAGACAAACGGTATATACTCACTTATATCAAAACACTAGTCCAAGGGATACGTACCATGAAAATCTTTACTTACCAAGAAAGTGGGTCAGAGGAGAGGATATCCGATTGAGACTTTAGGCAAGAGTAGCATGGAAGAATGGGGAAATAGTAGGACCCACAGGATCCTGGAAACCTACAAGAAGAACTTTATGACAGGCAGATATGGATCCTGGGGTCCTCCTCAAACTAAAGCAGCAGCCAAGGAGAATATAGGCAGTAAACTTCGAACCCCTACCAAGACCTAGCCGACGAACATGACACTCTCCACTGTTGAGTGGAGAGTGAGATCTGACTCTCACACAAACTCTGGTGCCCCTTTTCTGACCACGTCCCCTGGATGGGGAGACCTGGCGGCACTCAGAGGAAGGATAGCTAGTTACCAAGAAGAGGCTCGATATTCTGAGAGCATATATAGGGGGAAGAGGTCTCCCTCAGTCACAGACATAGGGGAGGGGAGAAGGGGAGAAATGAGAGGGAGGGAAGAATGGGAGGAAACAGGGGAAGGGCTAACAATCAAGATGTAATATGAATAAATTAATAAAAGGAAAAAACTATGAATAAAAATCATTTCACTTTAAAAAAAAGATTCTGGAACTCAGCTGTTTGTAAGTTGAGTTGTGATGATAATTGCAGGACCCCCATGCTGTTATGAATGTTAAATGAGTTTATATATGAATTAACCATATTAAATATAGTCACAAACAATGAACCTTCTAGAAGCAGTTGTCAACAATAAGCTAACATAATAACCTGTCTTCGAATATTATTTTTTAAGAATTTTAGGCCTTAGAAGAGATCCAAGATGGCGGCGAGCAGTGTGGACCGCGTTTGGAGGCTCCAGTGAACAATTCAGGGAATTGCACAGATTTCTGAGCCAGGAACACTGAGGTCTGAACATCACGGCAGCGGGAGTGCTCCACGGTTCGGAGGGACCAGGGTGCGGAGGACCTGCGTGCCCCTGCACACCGGAGGAGCGTGGATTTTCTCTGATCGGAACGGCATCGGCAGAGGCAACAGCACCAGTGGCACCAGCAGCGGTGGCTGAGGTTTGCAGCTCATAGCCTTCCGGTGGACGCGATTGGTGTGGTGGCTGTTGGGAGTTGCTGCGGGAGAGGGGACTCGGGGCAGGATTTGGGTCGCGTGGAGCCTTCGGACCCAGACTGGACTCGGTGGACAGTTTGGCCCCATAGTCCCGGGTACTGGCACAGCCCAGCAAGCAATTCTGCCTGAGGCACTAACACAACTTCAGCCACAGATCCCCTGCTGTGGTGTAGGCTTAGTTGAGCAGGCAGCTCCACGCTAGGCAGCACCTCAGCTCAGCGGCAGCTCACCTGCGGTGACACAGTCTGGGCAGGGCACTTGGTTCCACCACAGGCGCTAACTCAGAGCAGCCGCTGTTCTCCTGCTGTGGCGCAGGCTTGGCCGAGCACTCAGTTCCACCCTAGGTGCCACCTCAGCTCAGCGGCAGCTCCCCTGCAGTGACACAGTCTGGGCAGAACACTTGGTTCCGCCATTGGCGCTAACTCAGAGCAGCCGCAGTTCTCCTGCTGTGGCGCAGGCTTGGTGGAGTGCGCAGTTCCATCCTAGGCACCACCTCACCTCAGCGGCAGCTCCCCTGCGGTGACACAGTCTGGGCGGAGCACTTGGTTCCACCACTGGCGCTAACTCAGAGCAGCCGCAGTTCTCCTGCTGTGGCACAGGCTGGACAGAGCTCTCGGTTCCACCAGCTCTAAGACTCTGGTTGGACACAGTGTGCAGTTTGAATCCAGAGTTCCTGGCTGAGATTGGTGGTCAGTTCAGGCCCTGAGTCAATAACTGACCACAGCTTGGGGCGTAGTCCCAGCCCAAAAATTCTGGTTGGACCCTGTGTGCATTTTGGGCCCAGAATCCCTAGCTGAGCTCGGCAAACGGTTCAGGCCCTGAGAATCTAGCTGAGTTCAACCCGTGGTTCGAGCCCAGTGTTCCTGCTGGACTTGGCAGGGAACACAGAAGACTGTGGATACCTTGGCCTGACCCAACGCTCATTCAGAGACCCAGAACAATTGCAGGATCCACAGCACAGGGGGGCTGAAGATCACTGGCTGTGAGAGACCAGAACAACAGGGCTAACCTCCTAACATCCACACCAGTGAAGCTTTGAGCTCCCAGCCTAGGGAAATCGTGAGAAAACAAGTGAATCTATCGTCAGACACCCTCCATCCAACTCTGGAAGCTACCCAACAAAAACAAAGATGGCAAGATATCTAAAGGACAACGGAAAAGCATACGCAAAAAACCCCAAAACAACATAGCGTCTCCAGTTTCCAGCTATCCCAAAGAAAACAACCCAGAGAACTCAAATACAACGGAAATACAAGAAAATGACCTCAAATCCTTAGTAATGAGGATGATAATGGAGGAAACAAATAAAATTCGTAATCAAATACAGGAAGACGCAGACAAACAGGTGAGAGACATAAAAGAAGCACATAGAGTGGAACTGGAAAAATTGCAGGAAAATGCAAACAACCAGATGAAAGAAATAAATAAAATGGTTCAAGCTCTGAAGACCTATAAAGAGGCAATGGAAGAAACTCAGGAATATACAAAAAATCAGATGAAAGAAATCAAAAAATCAGTTCAAGATCTGAAAATGAAAATGGATTCAATGATAAACACACAGACAGAAGAAAAATGAGAACGTGAGACCTCAGAGAAGAAGGCGAGCAACACAAAGGTGAGCTTTTCTAACAGAATCCAAGAGATGGAAGAACGAATCTCAGGTCTAGAAGATACAATCACAGATATTGAATCAACCATTAAAGAAAATGCCAAATCTGGAAAACTCCTGACACAAAACATCCAAGAAATTAAGGACACCATGAAAAGAAGAAATTTGAGGATAATAGGCATTGAAGAAAGAGAAGACATCAGACTCCAGGGCCCAGAAACTATTCTCAACAAAATCATAGAAGAAAATTTCCCCAATCTAAAGAAAGAAATGCCTATAAACATACAAGAGGCCTACAGAACACCAAATAGAATTGACCAGAAAAGAAAAACTACCCGCCACATAATAATCAAAACACAAGCCAGGCAGAACAAAGAAAAAATATTAAAAGCTGCAAGGGAAAAGGGCCAAATAACATTTAATGGTAAACCTATCAGAATTACACCCGACTTCTCAGCAGAGACCATAAAAGCCAGCAGGGCCTGGACAGAGATCCTGCAAACCCTAAGAGATCACAGATGCCAGGCCAGACTACTTTACCCAGCAAAATTATCAATAACCATTGATGGAGAAAACAAAATATTCCATGACAAAAACAAATTCAAACAGTACCTATCCACAAACCCAGCTTTACAGAAGGTACTAGAAGGAAAACTCCATCCCAGAGGGTCAAGCTACAACCAAAACTACCCAGGAAATAGATAACTATCCCATGGCAAAAACACAACTACACAAACGCTCGACTGGAAACAACATCAAAATTAAGACTCTTAACAGTCACTGGTCATTAATATCTCTCAACATTAATGGCCTCAATTCTCCAATAAAAAGACACAGACTAAGTGAGTGGGTACATAAACAAGATCCAACATTCTTCTGCATTCAAGAAACACATCTCACCCATAATGAAAGGCATTACCTCAGGGTAAAAGGTTGGAAAAAAATATTCTACGCAAATGGTCACAAGAAGCAAGCAGGCATAGCCATTTTAGTATCGAAAAAAATAGACTTTCAACCAAAATTAATCAAAAGGGATGAGGAAGGACACTTCATACTCATCAAAGGTAAAGTCAACCAAGATGACATCACAATTCTGAACATCTATGCTCCCAATACAAGGGCACCCACATTTGTAAAAGATCTCCTAAAAAAAGCTTAAACCACACATCGATCCTCACACGATAATAGTGGGAGACTTCAACACCCCACTCTCACTGAAGGATAAGTCATTGAAACAAAAACTAAGCTGAGAAATAACATCATTAACCAATGCCATGGGTCAAATGGATCTAACAGATATCTATAGAACCTTTCACCCAAGCAAGAAAGAATACACCTTCTTCTCTGCACCCCATGGAACCTTCTCCAAAATTGATCACATCGTAGGTCACAAAGCAAGCCTCAACAGATACAAGAGGATTGAAATAATACCTTGTATCCTATCAGATCACCATGCTCTTAGGCTGCAATTCAACAACAACAGAAATAACAAAAAGCCTACACGTACGTGGAAACTAAACAACTCTCTGCTAAATGACACCTGGGTCAGGGAAGAAATAAAGAAAGAAATCAAGGAGTTTCTGAAATTCAATGAAAATGAAGAAACAACATACCCAAATTTGTGGGATACATTGAAAGCAGTGCTAAGAGGAAAATTCATAGCACTAAGTGCCTTTTAAAAGAAATTGGAAACATCGCACATAAGCACCTTAACAACACAACTGGAAGCCCTAGGAAAAAAAAGAAGCAGAAACACCCAAGAGGAGTAGACGCCTGGAAATAATCAAACTCAGGGCTGAAATTAACAAATTAGAAACTAAGAAAACAGTCCAAAGAATCAACAAAACCAAAAGCTGATTCTTTGAGAAAATCAACAAGATAGACAGACCATTAGCCAAACTAACTAAAAGGCAGAGAGACAGTATTGAAATCAACAAAATCAGAAATGAAAAGGGAAACATAACAACAGACACTGAAGAAATTCAAAGAATCATAAGATCCTACTTTGAAGGCATATACGCCACAAAATTTGAAAATCTAAGGGAAATGGACGATTTTCTTGATCAATTTCACTTGCCAAAGTTGAATGAAGAACAGATAAACAAGCTAAATAGTCCCATTTCCCCTACAGAAATAGAAGCAATCATCGATGGTCTCCCAACCAAAAAAAGCCCAGGGCCAGATGGTTTCAGTGCAGAATTCTACCAGACCTTCAAGGGCGAGCTAATACCGATACTCTTCAAGCTACTCCAAAAGATAGAAATGGATGGAAAATTACCAAATTCATTCTATGAGGCCATAGTCTCATTGATACCTAAACCTCACAAAGACTCAACAAAGAAAGAGAATTTCAGACCAATTTCTCTTATGAACATAGATGCAAAAATACTAAATAAAATACTTGCAAAACGAATACAGGAACACATCAAAGATATCATTCATCATGACCAAGTAGGCTTCATTCCAGGCATTCAGGGATGGTTTAATATACGGAAATCCATCAATGTAATCCACCATATAAACAAACTGAAAATAAAAAACCACATGATCATCTCCTTGGATGCAGAGAAAGCATTTGATAAAATTCAACACCCATTCATGTTTAAAGTTTTAGAGAGATCGGGGATACAAGGCACTTTCCTCAACATAATAAAGGCTATATACAGCAAGCCAATAGCCAAAATCAAAGTAAATGGTGAGATACTCAAGGAAATTCCTCTCAAATCGGGAACAAGGCAAGGCTGCCCACTCTCTCCATATCTCTTCAATATAGTACTCGAAGTTCTAGCCAGAGCAATAAGACAACAAAAGGAGATCAAGGGTATCCAAATGGGAAAGGAGGAAGTCAAATTATCCCTCTTTGCAGATGATATGATAGTGTACATAAGTGACCCTCAAAATTCCACCAGAGAACTCCTACAGCTGATAAACACCTTCAGCAAATTGGCTGGATACAAAATTAACTCAAAAAAGTCTGTAGCCTTCCTATACACAAATGACAAGCTTGCAGAGGACGAAATTAGGAAAACCACACCCTTCGCATTAGCCACAAGCAATATAAAATATCTAGGAGTTACCCTAACTAAGCAAGTGAAGGACTTGTATGAAAAAAATTTCAAAACTCTGAAGAAAGAGATTGAAGATAACCTGAGAAGATGGCATGATCTTCCTTGCTCATGGATTGGGAGAATTAACATAGTAAAAATGGCCATCCTACCAAAAGCAATCTACAGATTTAATGCAATCCCTACCAAAATGCCTACACAATTTTTTAAAGACATTTAAAGTTCAATTCTGAACTTCATATGGAAAAACAAAAAACCCAGAATAGCTAAAACAATCTTGTACAATAAAAGGTGCTCCGGAGGAATCTCCATACCTGATCTCAAACTGTACTATAAAGCAATAGTAATTAAAACAGCATGGTACTGGCACAGCAACAGGTTGGTTGATCAGTGGAATCGAATCAAAGACCCAGATATGAATCCACACACATATGGTCACTTGATTTTTGACAAAGAAGCCAAATCCATTCGATGGAAAAAGGATAGCATCTTCAACAAATGGTGCTGGTCTAACTGGAGGTCTATGTGTAAAAAAATGAAACTGGACCCATATTTGTCACCTTGCACAAAACTCAAATCCAAGTGGATTAAAGACCTCAACATAAAACCAGAGACACTAAGCCACTTAGAGGGAAAAGTGGGAAAGAGCCTGGAACATATCGGCACAGGAGACAACTTCCTGAACAGAACACCAATGGTCCAGGCCTTAATGTCAACCATTAATAAATGGAACCTCATGAGGCTGAGAAGCTTCTGTAAGGCAGGAGACACTGTCAAGAGAACAAAGCGACAGCCTACAGACTGGGAAAAAATCTTCACCAACCCTACATCTGACAAAGGTCTAATATCCAAAATATATAAAGAACTCAAGAAATTAAACACCACCACACCGAATAACCCAATTGAGAAATGGGGCTTGGAACTAAACAGAGAATTCTCAACAGAGGAATATCAAATGGCTGAGAAACACTTAAAGAAATGCTCAACCTCCTTAGTCATCAGGGAAATGCAAATCAAAACAACTCTGAGATTCCATCTTACACCCATCAGAATGGCTAAGATCAAAAACTCAAGCGACACCACATGTTGGCGAGGATGTGGGGAGAGAGGAACACTCCTTCATTGCTAGTGGGAATGCAAACTAGTACAGCCACTTTGGAAATCTATCTGGTGCTATCTCAGAAAACTGGGAATAGGGCTTCCTCAAGACCCAGCTATTCCACTCCTTGGAATATACCCAGAAGATGCTCCAGCACACAACAAGAAAATTTGCTCAACCATGTTCATAGCAGCCTTATTCATAATAGCCAGAACATGGAAACAGCCTAAGTGTCCCTCAGTAGAAGAGTGGATAAAGAAACTGTGGTACATATACACTATGGAATACTACTCAGCTATTAAAAACAAGGAATTCCCAAAATTTGTGGATAAATGGATTGAGCTAGAAATGATCATAATGAGTGAGTTAACCCAGAAGCAGAAAGACTCAAATGGTATATACTCACTTATATCTGCATACTAGTCCAAGGGGCATGTCCCAGGAAAGCCTTCACTTACCAGGAAACTGGGACAGAGGGGAGAGCATCCTATTGGGACTCTAAATGAGAGACGCATGGGAGAATAGCAAAATAAAAGGATACAGAGTGTCCTAGAAATCTACAAGTAGAACAATATGATAGGCAGATTTGGGCCCAGGGGTCCCGCTCAAACTAAGGCACCAGCCAAGGACAATACAGGAGGTAAACTTTAAACCCCTTCCCAGATCTAGCCAATGGTCAGAATATTCTCCACAGTTGAGTGGAGAGTGTGATATGACTTTCTCACGTACTATGGTGCCTCACATTTGACCATGTCCCATGGAGGGGGAGACCTGGTGGCACTCAGAGGAAGGACAGCAAGTAGCCAAGAAGAGACTTGATACCCTATGAGCATATACAGGGGGAGGTAATCCCCCTCAGGAACAGTCATAGGGGAGGGGAATAATGGGAAAATGGGGGAGGGGAGGAATGGGAGGATACAAGGGATGGGATAAACATTGAGATGTAACAAGAATAAATTAATTAATTTTTAAAAAAAAGAATTTTAGGCCTTATTTTCCTCTTAGGTTAGTTCATTTCACAAACAGAAAGCCCTTACAGAAATGTGCTGGTATGCAGCCATATTTTTTCAACTTAAAACCATGTCTTCCAATTGAAAGTCTCAACAGGATGCTGTTTCTAATGCCTATTTTCACAGTGGCCAGCAATCTCAACATTAAAACAAGACTAGATATCTGGGAAATTTAAGCACTGTTTATTTTATTTCATTTAAATCATTAAAGTATAAAAATAAAGTTCTAATTACTGGTGGCATAATTAAACTCACTCTGACTATCCCACATAATGTATCCATAAAACCTGAGTAACCTATGGAGCCTGCTTGAGCAAATTGGAAAATAAAGATGAGCAGCCACATTGGGGGAAAACTATAAGAATTTAAGGAAACACCAGAGGTTTCCATCCTCTCTCAGGCCAGGGTCTAACACAATTGGAATGACCAAAATAGCACAGCCAGGCTCTAAAGCAGAGGGAGAGAAAACTCTAGAAGAAGGCCTCTAACTCCAAGTCAAGGCACCTGAAAAGTAATTCTTATAAGCAGAAAGACAACAGCCAAAATTTGTATCTGCAGCCATCTCCCTAGAGAAACAGAACCAGAGGATAACTGAGCAAGCATGTAAAGCAGTTTAAGATACTGGCTCACATGTTTATGGAGATTCTCAGGGTCAAAACCACAGAGCAGATAAGCAGGAGAGCCAGAAAGGAGCTGATGTTGCAAGACATGACAAAAGGATCTAAGGTTGAACAAGAAGGAAAAGAAATTGTTATGATCCAAGTCATTATTTTTTTTTATTGATGTTGTTTTGCAGTGTTATATTGTGTGTGTTTCCATGCCTATGCAATTCCATGGTATCAATAGTATGGATTTCAGTGGGAGCAGTACTCAAGGAGCAAATGCTATCAATTCACACTACAGAGGTACACCGCCACTAGAGTCTGGAGCTGAACAAATCACAGTCCCATTAATATTCGCCTCCCCGCCAATCTCCCTCTTCTATTTCCCCAATGCACAGAGTACTATTCTTTTGGCCCGTCTATCATCATGAAAAGTCCTTCTATCATCTAGTGTTTTCTTAGTTTTTCTTCAATAACCTAAAACTTTCTTTGTAAAGGTTATCTACCTTCTGGGTTAGGGTTCATTCCTAGATATGCTATGAGAGGAATGGGTAAACAGGGGAGAGATAAGAAGATGTCCATTGTCCCCTGCACAATAAACCAGCAAACACCTACCACTAATAAAGAATAAAAAGAATGGAAAAGAATGCAACCAACCACAAAAAAAAAAACCAACAAAATTACAGGATTTTAGTAAATAATTGTAAACAGCCTTAGCTCTCCAGTTAAAAGATGCAGACTAGATGACTACATTAAGAAATAAGATCCAAATATCTGTTATCTCTAAGAAATGCCCATCACTGCCAAAGACCCCCCACAGACAAAAGCTAAAGAATGAAAGCCAAGACGGTGTAGCTATTCTGATAACTAATAACCAAAGTTGACCTGAAGAAATAGAAAAGTCAAGTAAATTTAAGGAATTAATACAAAAATATCAAAATGGCACATGTATAGGAACTAAATAATGAAAATTTTACTTCAATGAATCCACGGACTTTTGTAGATAAGGATGGGTCAATGGTGGTGGACTGCAAAAAGTGAACCAATACATCAGGGTATAGGTTGAAGCCTATGAGAAAGCCACTTACTTTGTGTTTCTTTATCACCAACAAAACTTCTCCAAAAGCTATTAGTTACTTTATTTATTTGTTTGTTTGTTTATCTTTTTTTGAGACAGAGTCTCACTATGTGGTCCTGGCTGGCTGGAACTCACTGTATAGATCTGGTTAGCCTCTACTTCAGAGATCAATCTGCTCCTTCTTCCCAAGTGCTAGGAGTTAACGAGTCACCACGTCTGGCTTGTTACTGTCTTTAAAAGGCACTTGACATGAAGAGTTACTGCCAGTCGACTGCAGAGAGTGGGAGACTCCATTCCCCCACCACCACCACCTGGGCAAGCTTCCTAGTAGATCATCGAATCCCAAGTACTCAGCCTTAATAACGTGCCTATATAAGAAACATTAAAGGGCCTTATTGAGGGAGGGTGCATAACTAAATAAATAATAGTTACTAAGTAAATCATGAATTTGAGAGGAAACGAGGATATGAAGGGACACTGAGAGCAGAGAGTGGTGGTTGAACATAATGTGAAAACAATACTTGTGTGAAATTCTCAATTTTAAGTTAAAATATTGTTTCACAATCCATTAAGTGATGTGTATGTGTGTTAGTATGTATGTGAATGAGTGCAGCTACCCACCAAGGCCACAAGAGGGCATCATATATCCTGAACAGCTAGTTGTGCCCACTTGCTATCAAGCTGTGGCAAGAGCAAAAAGTAAAATAAAATAAAATCTTTACTTCATAAATCAACCCAAGTGGATATAGAAGGACATATGTAGTTGGGTGTGATGGCTCACACCTGAAAACCCAGCACTATGTAGGCAAAAGCAAGAAAAAATGCTGCAAGTTAGAGACCAGCTGAGATTACAAAACATTTTTTGTGCCCAAAACAAAGTGGATTCACTGGTGAATTCTACGAGATCATCAAAGAAGAGCTAACACCAACACTTCCTCAAATGAAGGAATTGCGTTGACTCTGCAATTTCTTTTGTTAGTAAGCCATTTTCATGATATTATTTCTGCAGTTCTCTCAGCATGGAAGACCATTCCATCATCTAGTGTCTTCTTCAATTTCTTTTATAGTGTCATAAAGATTTCCTTGTTAGAGGTCATCTACTTCTATGTCCTTAGTTACGTTTTTTCCTAGCTATGTTATTTTTAAGTAATTATAAGTGAGATATTGTTTCAATATTTTCTCACCAAGTTTGTTATAGGTATAAATAAAATTATTGATTCTGTATATTGATTTTGTGCCAGGCAACTTTATTGAAAGTTTTTATCATATCTAAAAAATTTTCTGGTGACTCTATGGGAGATTTTAAGTATAGGATCATGTCATTTACAAATAGGCAAAGCTGACTTCTTACTTCTTAATTTTTATCTACTTTGTATCTTTCTCTTATTTTATTGCTCAAACTAAAACTGATTGTTGTATTCAATAAGAGTAGGAAGGGTTGTGACCTTTATCTTGTTACAAATGTTAGAAATGATGCTCTCAATTTCCCATATTTAGTATAACATCTATGCATTTGTCACATGTGCAGCCTTTATTTTTTTTGAGGTATGTTCCATCTATCCCTAATTTCTTCATGAAGCTGTTGTACATTGACAGATGCTTTTTCTCATCTTATATGATGATTATATTATTTTTGTCAATAGTCTATTAATAGTATATGTTTAATTTGCACATTGTGATTGTTGGTTTTAAAGCCAATTTGCCACAACATTGAACCACCTAAGCAGGGATCCTAAATTATGGAATTGTCTTGATTGCCTTAATTTATAAATGAATGTCACCTTTGAGTGGCAGCCTAAATTGAGAGAGAGAGAGAGAGAGAGAGAGAGAGAGAGAGAGAGAGAGAGAGAGGAAGGAAGGAAGGAGGAAGGAAGGAAGGAGGAAGGAAGGAAGGAAGGAAGGAAGGAAGGAAGGAAGGAAGGAAGGAAGGAAAGAAGATTGTTTGCCTTTTGGTCACTGCCCTCCCTTTCATTGATGAGATAATTTACCCTCTTGCTACTGCTGCTCATTTCTTTGCTGAGGTTAGGACAAGTTTTCCAGGGTTCCAGCATGGCTTGAGGACCAGTGGATCTCCAAGACTCCTCCAAGTTTCAGCTCCAGATTGGAAATATTAGGACACCCAGCCTTGTGGACTGTCATCCCCTGTGTGAGACATCTGTTGTGTGACTACTACAAGTACTGTGGCACCTTGCCTTATAGACTGAGAAACTACAGAGATTCCACACTTTTAGGTGTGAGACAGCTGTTGTTCAACTATTCAAATGACAGCGTGTACACTTGTGTGTGTGTGTGTATTGTGTTCATGTTTTGTTCTGTTTTCTGTAGAGACCAATGTCTGCAGATGCTGAACTACTTTTCTCTTCCAGAAATAGAACCAACCTGGACACATTGTATGATTTTTAATGTGATCTTGAATTCAGATCACAAGTGTTTTGTAGCCTTTTTAAGTCTATGTTCATGAGAAAATTGGTCTGTAGCTCTTATTTGTTTCATAATAAAATATAAAAACAGTAATAACCCATATGTTTTCTTATTAGTTGTTATGTAACTAAAATATTTTACTCCCTCTCAAACAATCTACTTCATTTTCTATATATTTTATATCATGGTTTTCTACATTTTTTAGGAAAAAAAATGTTTCCTAAGCTTAAGATACTATACAAAATAGCCATGTGAACATAAAAAACATGTGTGTTAGAGTTAGGAATATGAACTAAAATACTTGACAATCTTTCCAACATGACAGTGTTGAATTTGGCCCATGTAGCTGGTGACAAAATTAATTACCAAATGATCTGGAAGTGAAACATCACCTCATCACAGTTACATTTCTCTGTCAAAAGAGAAGAACATGATGAATGTAATCTAGTGGTAATCATGCTTAAATGCACATGTGAATCTTATGTAATCTAGTGGTAATCATGCTTAAATGCACATGTGAATCTTATGTAATCTAGTGGTAATCATGCTTAAATGCACATGTGAATCTTATGTAATCTAGTGGTAATCATGCTTAAATGCACATGTGAATCTTATGTAATCTAGTGGTAATCATGCTTAAATGCACATGTGAATCTTATGTAATCTAGTGGTAATCATGCTTAAATGCACATGTGAATCTTATGTAATCTAGTGGTAATCATGCTTAAATGCACATATGAATCTTGTAGATACTGTAGCAGCGTGGGTAAGACCTGGACAAGTTCAAACCAGACAACGTTCCAGCACTGAAAAGGGGTCATGAACACAAAATCCCACCTCTAACCAAGAAGCTATTTGCTAACAAGAAAATTAGTTTCATCCCATGGAGTGATATTGAGTATATCAATTACACTCTAGGAGTAATTGGCCAACAAAGACCCAGTTGCTTGTGTTTGTACAATTCATGTTTTGGTCTTTTTATCTTACTAGGTTTATTTGTTTGTTTGTTTTCTTGTTTGCATGTATGTTTGTTTTGAGGTTTGTTTCTGTATAGTTTTTTTTTAAGAAAGAGAAAACATAAATTTGGGTGGGTAGGAGGTGGAAAGAATCTAGAAGGAGTTCAGGGAAGTGAAAAACATGATCAAAATATATTGTATAAAAATTTTTAACTAAAAAAGAAGAAAAGGGTAGAAACTAATGTTGGATGTTTTTGTTATTCATTTTGCCTAATATGGTGTGGTAAACAGTACATAAATTAATATGTTCTTATATGCTAGAATAAAATAGGTATCGTTTTTTCTATATGTTAAGCTATCATTTTTTACAAAGAAACATAGAAAAATTATTTACAAAAAGAATAAAAATATTACTTGTGATCCCAATTGTGGGGTCTGCTCAGTTCTAGAACCCACAGATGCTTGTGATTTTGCAGTCCCCAGCTACTTCTGTGTCACAGGGAGTTCAAGAGCTGCCCAGCAGCCAGGCATGTGGTGCCAGCCTTTGGAGGCTGTGCGGCAGTTTCTGTGGAGACTGGGGACTTTGTGGCTTTGCTGGCAGAGGCCAGACCCAACCTTACTCCTCACCTGTGGGTCACAAGTATTGGTGTTTTGTGGTTCTCAGGTAGGTCCCTAGGTTGTTGAATAATCACTGCTGTCCTGCTGATCAAACAAGGTGTGTGTTAGGCACCACCATTATAATTTTAGAACTGTATAATGCCTGTGAGAAATTATGTTTTCAGAACAAGAGAACTGAACACTGGAGCCGGTCAGACTTGGCAGGATTCATTTCTCTCAGCATGTGGATGGTGACAATCCGCATTCTTCATGTTCCAACCCTAGGCACCTAGGTGGCTGTTATTCACCAGAACAGGACAGCTTCTAGGACAATGTTGTAGAAAGCTTCTTATGTAGGCTCCATTTTCTTAACAATTATGTTTTATTATGAATTTATTAACTGAGCATACCTCACTTATAATCTGACTAACCTAAACAATAGGAAAAGGAGATTAAAGAACAAAAGAATGAAACCTTCTGGATATCAATTCTGAGAAATAACTCTCCTGGCATAATCAGCAGTATTTCTTCTGCTGGAACCTGGAACAATTGGAACCCAGAGCCACAGCCTTCCCTTGTGCCGTCTCTCTAGGAGCATCTTGAAGTGGAGCGGTCAACAGCCAAACCATCCCAAGTCTCCAAAAGGCCTGTCTCCTGTTTTTGGCTCGCATTTATACCTCCTCTCACAATTTGTTCAAGGATGTTTTTCATCTGGTAACAACCACTCTTCCCCACAAGGTGGTTCGACTTCTAAGGTGATAAACATTATCTCCTCTCTTACAAGTCTTTTTCTCATCACCCACTTGGGAGCTAAACAAAAACATGTTTATCTCTCCTTCATTCTGATCCCAATTGGTCCAGCATTTCAGAATGTCCCACACAGGACTCCTGTTAATCCTGGAATTTCTCAACATTTAGAAAATGGACCCCAAATGCTATCTCTGGCTTACTTAACCATTTTCCCCAATGTTATTTGGGCTCCTTCAAAGGTATTATTCACTCTAAATCAGCCTGAAGAAACCTTAAGAGAACTATATCCCATTTCCTCAAAGGGGGGTTGGGTATGTTTCTGTTTGCTGTTTTTCATGTACAGATACTTATTTTCATCAGGAGTTAGTTATAAGTTATTTTTGGTCTTATATGGAGAGAAAACTAAGTTGGACTCAGAGATGTCTCACTTTTCCTTTATCTTTTTTTCATATGTAAGGAGATAGGGGTGAAAAGAAAGGGGGATATAGAAATATAGAGGAATGATAGAACAAAAGGTAGATTATCATATCTACTCCTCAACACAAGGCCTTAATTGTTACTCACAAATAAGGTTATTTAAATTCATTGGTATAGAACTTTGTATATTGATGCAAAATGTAATTTTGATACATAAAATTCAAATCTAAGATTATTCTTCACACACATTATATGTATACATATACATACGTATATATACTCTAATATGAGGTATTTTACCCATCAAACTCAATTATAAGACAAGGTTTACTTCCAATACTTCAAAAGTGGTGCTGCTGTAGGCTATTTAGGATAATTAAGTAACACATGCTAATTGCTAGTTGAACAAATCATCACCATGTCAAATACTAGTCTATTTTATCACAAGAATATATATTCTAGGTCTAACAGATAGATATGACTCTATAGATACATAAGGTAAAATAATTAAATAAGGTCTTCAAAAGCTTCAGAGACCTACAGAATATGGCATTTGAATTTGTTTTTATTATTTTAAAGATTATTTGACATTAAGACAAATTAACTCCTGGCAATACTCAGCCTACCTCAAAGAAAATGATGAGCAGCAAAGAATCTCCTTATGGAGATGGCTTCAAATGTGACAAACCAGCCAATGGGGAAAATGTTCTTGTTTCTGCCACAGACAGAATTCTGCCTAAAAATGGGCAAGCTTGGGTGTAGGCAGAGTGAACAGGCAAAGTCTAGCCAATACAGGTTTTAAAAAAAATCCTCAATAGTTCCTGTCTCACAGATATGTCTGTCAGATATATTGGGCTAGAAGACTGAAGATAATGCTCCAATGTTATAGAGAGTTTCGGGTGACTGTTCAGACAGCAAACTGTCTCTGTCATTTTTCATTTTGGAAGCTGCTAACCTGCACCCCATGTAAACTCAGGTAATTAAGCTTTATTCTTTCTCAAGTCTCTGATGCAGTTGAAGACCAGATAGTTTAGTCTTACAAATATGCTTAGTTAGTTAGGGTTAAGATGTTTTTAAATCAAAGAAATGTTTTAAATTAATAGAGATGAGAAATGATTATAGATTTTTTCATTCAGAATTTTAGGCTCAAGATAGGAAAGAAGTTTGCTTGAAGTATACCAAATATAAATAGTGAAATCACTATTTGTATAATTCCTGGTTGTTTCATGGTTTTCCCTGCTGTTAGTAGTCTATTTTATTTATGTATAATAATATAAATGTATATGTTAAGAAAGAAACATAATAAAAATGGAAAAATATGACAAACAAGGAATGCTGTTCACATTTTTAAATTTTTCATTACTCATGTAGTGCAAATGTGTATGTATGTGTATGTGTCTATTTGTGTGTTCACATACATGCCACATCATGTGAATGAAGACCAAAGAACAAATTGCAGGCTGTCGTGAGGAACTATAGGATCAAACTCAGTCCATTGAGCTTGACACCAAGTGCTTTTACCTGCTGAGTCATCTCCCATGTCTCTCATGTTTTTACACATAGCAAATGTAGTTGTTAAAATTGCAGGAGATATAAACAATGTCTTCACCTTCTCCTATTGTCACAAGAGAAAATGAAGGCACAATCTGCCAAGTTTTATTCTGGGAATGAGTTTATTGAGCTTACTTTCAGGTAACTTACAGGGGTGAGGATGTGCTTCCTCCAATAGGCTTTACCTGCATTACCCAGCAGGAATGAGGTACCCGTATATGGAGACTCCTCCACTTGTCTCCCCTTGTCTTCCCTAACTCCCCTAACCTACTCTAGCCCCTCCCTGAGTCCACATTGTATACAACAGGTAGCAGGAGCACATTGGTGTTAAGCACCTAGTGGTGCTCCCACCCTCAATGAGAGTGTGTAAACAGTAAACAGTCCCAGATGTGATGATCATTTGCTAGGGGGTGCAACTGAATGTCTCAAGATAGCAGTTGCTTGGCCTGAAATACAGTCTTTCCTGTAAAGCAAATATGGCAGGAGAGAGGAATCATCTTTGGATGCAGATTTTAAAATGGAAAAGAAAATAAAAATGATAGAAACTAAAATAAGTGACTCCATAAGAGACTAATGAAAGCTCAGGTATGTACACTTAAGATAGAGTGTGCCAATTCTTCATTAAGTTTCCAAATATTGCAATCAGATTTGGAGTAAAATATAACAGCAACAACTGAGTGGTGAAAATATTAACTTTTTAAATGTAAGATTATTTACTATAGTTAAGTGAGGTTACAAGTCATAAGAGAGAACTCGTGGCTGCCACTTTCTCCCTGTGGTCTTCACAGCCTCTTTGATGTCCTTATTCCTCAGGGTATAAATTACAGGGTTGAGCATGGGTGTGACAACACTATACAGGACAGAGATCAATCTGTCTTTCTCTAGCGAGTAAGATGAGACGGGCCGCATATATGTGAATATGGCACTGCCGTATAGAGAATGACAATGAGCAAGTGGGAGGCACAGGTGGAAAAGGCTTTGTGCCTCCCCTCAGAGGAGCGGATCCTCAGGATGGTGGAGATAATGTAGAGGTAGGAAAGGATGATGCACAGAAAAGGAGTCCAACCGACGAAGACCCCAATCGACAGCAAAGCCAACTCATTGATGGAAGTGTCCCCACAAGACAACATCAGCAAAGGGGGTATGTCACAGAAGAAATAATTGATCTGGTTGTTACCACAGAAGGGCAGGTGGAAGGTCAGAACTGTGTGCACCACAGAGCTGAGAAAAGCACTTGTCCAGCATAAGGCTGCTAACTGGCTGCACAGGGCCTTGTTCATGACCAATGAATACCTTAAGGGCTTGCAGATAGCAATGTATCGGTCATATGCCATGGCTGCCAGGAGGAGACACTCTGAGCCTACAAAGAAAATGAATGCAAAGAGTTGGGTCACACAGCTTCCATAGGAAATGATTTCTTCTCTGACAGAAGATGCACCATCATCTGGGGGACATTAGTAGTGGTGCAGCAGATGTCAATAATGGCAAGATTTCCTAGGAAATAATACATAGGTGTATGTAGGTGGGAATCAGCCATGGTCACCAAGATGATGAAAACATTCCCTCCTAAAGTGCACATGTACGTCAGAAAGAAGATGGTGAAGAGCAAAAACTGCAATTCATTCAGGTTGGAGAACCCCAGGATGATGAATTCAGATGGAGCTGTTTGATTCTTTCCTTCCATGATGTAAGCTTGTTTCCCTTTGTGAGTTTGACAAAAAAATACATAAATAATATCTGCAAAACAAGAAAACAAGTGTTATTACTAACAATGTCACCACCAGCTACATTGGATACCAAACCACAGTGGAGTGCTTCTTTGCAAGACAAAACCCATTCTTGCCACTCAAAACATACAGACATACTCCTAGTGGTTCTCCCAGGGATTAAGCCCCTGTGGAATACACAGTACTACCATTTTAAGCTGAAAACCATCCTTGATTGGATAGGACTCTCTATCTTATACAGGAGCTCTTTTGATAATGGCTAAGTCAAGCTCTTCTGTATTTTCCTGGTGATCTGCAGACATGTTGCCTAGTATAGATTATAGAATGCCTGGGCTTCAGACTCTCTGATCCTCCTTTCCGTCTTTGTATGAGAACATACAATAAGTGTCTTCCTTTTTCTCATTAAAATCAATGTATTTGTAGAAAGACTCAAGTCCACATGCCAAAAATGTATTTGCACATCCATGTTGGTTTCCGTACTTGTCATAATAACTACAAGTGGAACCAGCCTAGATAGTCATCAACAGCTGATTACATTCTTTTTAAAATGTGGCACATATATGCAGTGAAATTTTATGGTAAAGAATCAGCTAATGGTATTTCACATAAATGGATTCCTCCTGACTTAGAAATAAATCAAAATGCTTGTGAGACATTAAGTACAGCAAATAGCTTCAGTCATTTAAAGAAAAGTAGTTTTATAAAGTAACTATCGGTCCAGATAGATGGCTCATCATGTAAAAGACCTTACAGAAAATATTGAGGACTTTAGTTCAATCTCCAGAACCCATGGAGTTTAGTTCAATCTCCAGAACCCATGAGGTAGAAAGAAGGGATAAACTCCCTCAAGCTGTCCTCTGACAGCTACACAGACATGCCATGAAACACACCAACACCCATGTTAAAAAAACAAACAACAAAATAAATAGTAAAACATATAGATTGTTTTTATCTTGTATTATCTATATTTCTGGTGTTAGAAATTATTTAAATATATACCAAACTTTTTATGTTTACCATTCTTATTAATGAATAACATTGTTTAATTTACTTGGAACCTGGTAAATTTCAATAGTGAGCATGCTGAATTAAATTCCATGACTTTGGAATATTGTCACTTGTACTTTTATGAAATTTTCCAAAGATCAGTGCCTGTTATACTTAGATTTCTATTGCTATCGAAATCTCAATGTCCAAAAGCAACAAACAAAAAGAGCAGCTGAGATAATATGTAGACAGTTCTTCAAAATGATCAGAAAAGTCATATAGTTCCTCCAGTGGTTCATCAAAGAAAAGGGGATCAAGAAGCACCCACTGGTTCTTGAAGTTTTTGTTTGGGGAGAAAAGAGTTTATTTTAGCTTAGTTTATATTCTGTCACTGAGGGAAATCAAGAACTGAAGGCAAGAACCTGGAGACAAGAAATGAGGCAGAAGTCATAAAGAAGTGCTGCTCACTGGCTGCTCCCCAGGGCTTGTTCAGCTTGTCTCCTTACACAACCAACAACCCTTCAGCTTGTCTCCTTACACAACCAACAACCCTTCAGCTTGTCTCCTTACACAACCAACAACCCTTCAGCTTGTCTCCTTGTACAACCAACAACCCTTCAGCTTGTCTCCTTATACAACCAACAACCCTTCAGCTTGTCTCCTTGTACAACCAACAACACTTCAACTTGTCTCCTTGTACAACCAACAACACTTCAACTTGTCTCCTTGTACAACCAACAACTTCAGCTTGTCTCCTTACACAACCAACAACCCTTCAGCTTGTCTCCTTGTACAACCAACAACCCTTAAGCTTGTCTCCTTGTACAACCAACAACCCTTAAGCTTGTCTCCTTGTATAACCAACAACCCTTAAGCTTGTCTCCTTACACAACCAACAACCCTTCAGCTTGTCTCCTTACACAACCAACAACCCTTAAGCTTGTCTCCTTACACAACCAACAACCCTTCAGCTTGTCTCCTTACACAACCAACAACCCTTCAGCTTGTCTCCTTACACAACCAACAACCCTTCAGCTTGTCTCCTTACACAACCAACAACCCTTCAGCTTGTCTCCTTACACAACCAACAACCCTTCAGCTTGTCTCCTTACACAACCAACAACCCTTCAGCTTGTCTCCTTATACAACCAACAACCCTTAAGCTTGTCTCCTTGTACAACCAACAACCCTTCAGCTTGTCTCCTTACACAACCAACAACCCTTAAGCTTGTCTCCTTACACAACCAACAACCCTTCAGCTTGTCTCCTTATACAACCAACAATCCTTCAGCTTGTCTTCTTGTACAACCAATAACCCTTCAGCTTGTCTCCTTATACATCCAACAACCACTTACTCACAGATGGTACTGCCCACAGTGAGCTCATCCCACTACAATTATTAAGAAAACAAACTGCCCTACAAACTTACTCACAATCTAGTTCCCTCTTCCCAAATGATTATAACTTGTGTCAAGCTGACAAAAAAATCTAGCCAACACGATGGCATTCTGGGAAATTCAAGATCCATTTGCTGGTTCAAGACTCCTTTTCTTTTTGATTAACCATTAAAAATACTATATGGACTTTTCTGACCCTTTTGAAGAACTTTCCACATAGTATCTCAGCTGCTCTTTTTTGTTGTTGTTTGATTGGTTTTGTTTTGGTTTGGTTTGGTTTTATTTTGGAGACAGGGCCTCACTCTATAGCCCTGGATAGCCTCACTACTCACTATGTAGACCAGGCTAACCTCTCTACTTATTCGGGAGACCATGTTGGCCTTACACTCATAAGAGAATTGCCTGCTTGTGGCTCTTAAACCCTGCAATTAATGGCATGTGCTACCACAACTTGATTCAGCTAACTTGTAATCCAGTGATGTGCACAGCATTATCTCTCCCATTTTCTAGAAAGAATCACAGTCTCAGAAAGATATATCTGGCAGAAATAACACAGCAGATGAAAAGACTTTCTTCTCTCTCCCAAGAGGATATACATATAACTGGTTAGTTTTACCTAGTAAAAACAGAATTCTTTTTTAAAATATTTTTCTTGCTTTTAAGACAAGTAAAGATCATAAAATTGTATATTTTAATCACAGCATTACAAACTTTTATACCTTGTTCTTGTAATTATTAATGTTCTAAGCCCATTCCCACAGAACCAATAATTAAGCCTAATTGTTACCAAATATCTAATATTCTACCTGAATGCTTATTTTAAAAATTCTAATTCTAGTGCTTTTTGCATTTTTTGGCCAAGCTGAACATTATATCAAATTTTATGTTTGTGTTACTAAATGATACTTTTTCAGAGCTTAGGCTGTCAATTAATTAAAATATTTTAATTCCAGGAAGAATTATTACATAACAATCTAATTACTAAATTATACTGTATATTCATGTGCCTGGTGTTTGTTACACAAATTACAGAAATAATTTGAGATAAATATAATATAATTTTATTTTTTAATATAATTTTTAATGAAAGATAATATTGTATATTTATTCAAAATATGTATTTTATTGATTTTCCTGACTTATACACAGTTCTATACATTTTAATTACAAGTTTGAAAGACAGTTTTTATTTTTAATTGCTTCCGTCACTTCTTGTGAACTACTGTGAAGATTTGTGGGAAATGTAAATTGCATTTTCATAATGTAATATCTCTCATCACCAAAATAAATGAGCTCTGAATTACAACATTCATTCCACAAATGAAGAATCTCCAAATACTATTCTCTAATCTGCACATATCCCACTTCTTAAAAAAGTGTACTTCTGCAGAAGAATTAAGCCAACTCTGTAGCTCATGTTTTCTGTTCATTTTATTTAGCAAACGTATTTTTATAACTTTCTGCCTGCCATACATGGGAATGTTTAGTAAAGTTGACAAAAAGCCATCATTTGATCATATGTTAAATAGAATGATGTATTGACTCTATAATACCTAAGTTATAGATTTTTATAGATGTATAGATCAGAATTTATAATATCTAATAATCATAGTTATTTCTTTAAAGGAGAACAGTAAATAAAGGACATAGCCTGGCTGGTGGATCAATTGAGTGGATCAGCCGAGCTGGATGTAGAAATCCCTTCACATAAAGAGACGGGCACATGCAGATGATCCAGGTGTAGGGGAAGCCTGAGACCTTAACAGAGGCAAAGATGCTGCACTTCAGAAAGCAGGGGAAAGAGACTCTTCTGGGAAAGAGTGAATTGTTAGGATCTAAGAGAAACAGGGAAAAGATCAGACATGAAATGTCTCTATTCTGAAAGAAAAACAAAAACAAAAAAAATGTGTTCCAAAATAAAACCATTACATCTTCTGACAAAAAAAAAAAGTCAAGCATGTGGACAATGAAATGAAAGGGGAAGAATCATGAAAAAATGAGCACGTTGGCTTCACTACTTCAGTCATTCGGGAATGGTTCATGGAACTTTACACTTAGAGAGCTGAGTTAGAAAGAAAATGGAGGAGCTGAGTGACATCAAGGGATGCAATCTTTAAAATTCAAAATGAGGAAGGAAGACAAGTTTAACTGGCATATGTTACATGATTTTTTTAAAGGACCATGAGATAAGTCTCGTAGCATCTCATTCTAACAAACACACAGTAGAAAAATATAAAATAGAAATACCATGTTAAAATCAAAAGGTTAAATAAATTAAAAGGATTAAATAGTTTTCTTAAAATGATACTGATAGAAAAGGCAATATTGAATTTTAGTCAGTGTGAAGCCATAATAACTGTGCTGTGGTCCTGGTTTAACTGAATCAGAGTTGAAGGATAAAGCCTGGTGCAAGGAAGCTGTTTACAAATACAAGAAAATCCCTGGGTACCCTATTGACTGTTTCTCATGAGGCGCTTTTCCTGCTTATGGCTGTTCCTTCCTATGTCACGGCGTCAGCTATCCACCTACAGATGAGTGACAGAGGAACAACTGGAACACAGCTCCACCTCCCAGGTCAGTGTCTCCTTCACACTCAGAGAACAAACTGCTTTCTCCCAATAATCCCCGAGGCACATGTTTTGACACCTAGAGTCATGACCAATTCTCCAGTGCCCTGAGCTCCTCCCCTCTTCCTTTGCCCAGTCCATGAGCAAGCTCTCGCATGGTAGATACATACTGATAAAGCAGATAGATAGACTAACTGAAACCATGAATGTTTCTCCAGCAAGGTTACTTGCCTTGAAAGTTTTCCTAAAACAGGATTCATAACTTTAGCATTTATAGACACTCGGCCTGTATGTCTCTTCCTAACCTTGTTTCTGTCTTTCAATCTTTATTTGTTCCAACCTCAATTTAAATGTGACCTTTCTCTTCAATTACTAAATATGTTTCTCCTGGAAACTCCAGGGCCTTTTGTTTCAATATCAGCTACAAAATGAGTATTATGTTTATTTTTCTGACTTTCATCTCCAATTCTGGCCCTAAATCTTTTCAGAATAGGTACCCTGTCTCATGTATTTCCTAATAGGATAATGTACATATGTGTTTTTAAAAAAAAAAAAACATTTGTCAATAGCCCAAACACTTTAGAATGTCAGACACTAGTAAAATGTCCAAGAAAGAAAGAAAGGAATGACGGAAGAGGGAAAGAAGGAAAGACAGAAAAAGGAAGGAAGGAAGGTACTGTGCTTCTCTTTTACATGGTCAGTAGAATGAGGGAAAGTTCCTAAAAAGCACATCATAATTATTTTCATATAAACCAAAGGAGTTAAAAATGTATTGTTATAAAAGTTAATGAGGTCACACAGTTAACAAATTCACAGTAAAATCAGAAAAATAATCTTTTCATTTCCAAATCTAGAACAAAAATCCTGTAAGTGGCCCCAAATGAAGTAGGCTAACTTAACACAAAACAGCCTGAGCAAAATAACTCACCTCACAAAGAAGAAATACTCACTCAGAGATACAGGAAAAATGATCTTTCTCCTCTTGAAAAACTAGGCAAAATATAACACAAGAAGAAAACGGAATTTTTAAAGGAATCTTACATGGTAAGAACTCAGGAATGACTTTAAGCACTCACATGGAAAGATTTTCAAAACATCCATGGGAAAAGGTGTCTCCCTATCTGTGGAGTCTTAATTCAAAGGGATCTAATATCTCTCTTTAAAGAGTGTGCTCCAGAAGACATCCTTAGAAAGGCATACTCTTACATAACACAAATCATCTAAACTAGGGCTTCTGCAAAGCACAGTGGGGGGAGGTAAATTATCTGTTATTTTTCACTGAAGGCATGTAAAACTGTCATACAAGATCCCAAAACTAAATAAGAAATAGACACAACAGTACCAAGCAGTTCTGTTGAGAGAACCAAACGGTCTTACTGATATTCTCTGAAATCCAGCCAGTAGTTTGGTGTCATTTATTGAATAAGTAATCATCAGTCTGACAAAGATATCCCATTCATTACATAGAAATTAACAAAAGTTAAAGAATCCCCATAGTTTGCACAGCAACCCAGTCTTGCTCTGAGGGAACATCAGGGCACAGAATGCTAGGATTCTTCACCTGGGCAGCCCTCTGCTTCTTATACCTTCCTTTCCCAGCACTCAGTCTTTCATCAACAGATCAAGGCAGAAAACTCTATCTCTGAGAGTAAGGGAGTTATAGCTAAGCAAACAAAAACTACTTTCTTACCTGTGATAAAAAAAACACTCAGCAGGGATCACAATGCAGACTCCAAGAGCTGGTGCAGTGCTGCTTTTAAGAGGTGCAGAGTAACATCTCTGGAGACTCTGAGAGTGCCGCCAGCAGCCTCAGTCTCTGTCGGCAAGTTCACGAGAAAAGACTCCCCCCACGCAGAGGGTCTCACATCCTGCTTTAGTTTTGTTTTTCCTGTTTTCTCCCACAGGATGAGACATCTGCCTTATGTGGAACTGAGCTTCAGGGAATTTTTTCAGGTTTCCCTCTTCTCTACTTTGGCATGAAGAGCTCTTTCTGAAACTGGTATCTTGACTGCCCAAGTGTCAGTCTTGTCAATACAATGTGAGAAAATCACTGAGTGATGAGCCCTCCTCCTCATTTCCCTTTGCTCTTCCCCAGCTCACTCTCTGATGAAACTGTTAGCATTCTCTGAGCAGCATTTCCTTGTTGAAAATAAAGTTGTGGGTAGGGGTTTGTTTTATATTTAAATTGTGGTTAAGGAATTCATTTACCAAGAAGATGATATATAAAATTTGACATAGTGCTCATCCAATGCTGAATTCGGTATTAGTTTTACCCCCTGCCCTGAAATAGGTATACAAAATATCTCCTATTTTATCCACTTTGATTTGGACATTTGTACCCACTGGGTTTGTAAACGGGGATCCTGGAACGTGTGAAAACATTTCTAACCTATGAGCTGCAAAGATCATGGTCCCAAGCAGTAGTCTGTGATATGCAAAGCAAGATAAACTTCTAAAGAAAATGCAGCCCTGACACTAACATGCTCTTAACCATCTAGCCTCAAACAGTGTACACTGTACAGTGAAAACGGAAGCACAGTACACTCCAGAGGAGTCAAGCTGACTAGGCAGATACCAATGTCAACGGCCTGTAAGGAACAGTCCCTGTTTCTCTCTCTCTCTCTCTCTCTCTCTCTCTCTCTCTCTCTCTCTCTCTCTCTCTCTCTCTCTCCTTCCTCTTCTTCTTCTTCTTCTTCTTTCTTTCTTTCTTTCTTTCTTTCTTTCTTTTTTTGAGAAAAGGTTTCTTTGTGTACTCTGGTTGTCCTAGCTGTCCAAGATCTCTCTCTGTACACCAACCTGGCCTTGAACTCAGAGATCTACTCGTCTCTGCCTCTTCAGTGCTATGATTAAAGTCATGTACCACCACTACCCAGCAAGTCTCTTTTTCTTTAGTTATTCTTTTCTTTCATTTTTTCTTTTGGTCTTCCTATTGACCCTAAATTTTGTTCTTATTTATTAATGTTTTAGGATAGTATGGAAAATTATTTACTTATACTTACATTGAGAAATATGTGACATATTTGTTTCACTTTGTCTTCCCTCCTACATTCTGTCCCCTCATACCCAAAGCCACAAGCTGCTCATCTACTTCCTCTCCACAAAGTAGTCCTGCCTTTGATACTTATGTCACATGTGATCCATTACCAACTCTTCCCTCTTTCCTCCTCCTTTAAGAAAATGTTCTTCTCTCTCATGATCTCCTTTATAGTTCCATGACCCATGTGCGTGTGTGTGTGTGTGGTGTGGTGTGTGTGTGTGGTGTGGTATGTGTGGTGTGTGTGTGTGTGTGTGTGTGTGTGTGTGTGTGTGTGTAGGGTGGAGAGACAGAGACAGAGATTATACATACAGTATTTGTTTTTCTAGGTCTGTCTGATTTTACTTAACATGACTATTTCTGGTTCTAACCACATTTCTACAATGGCTGTGATTTCATTTCAAGTAAAAATTCTACTATGTATATGTACCACACTTACTCTACTCATTCATCTGTTAATATAATCTAAGCTGGTTTTATTTCACAGCTATTTTAGAAGTGTAACAAAAGGCAAACAAATATGTGCAAGTGTCTGGTATGCTACCTTACATTCCTCTAACATATACCTGAGAGATATACGGTTATTGGGTCATATAGTAGTTCTAGCGTTGGTTTTTTTTTTTTTGAGAAAATTTCATAATAATCTACATAGTTTCTACACCAGTTCATAAAGGAGAGATAAACCTACTTTTAGGATCACAAGTGCGTGATCAGAATGGTCTTGTGAGAGAACAGATGAGGTTAATCCACCAGAAGACCAACCACTTCATGTGGGAGCTTGATTGTTGCCAGTTGAACAGACTCTGGGAGGAGATATATAAATGCACTGAAAACTAGAGGCGGGGCCTTTGGAGACTTCAGATAGTTTTGGCTGTTCATGGCTGCACTTAGAGAGGCTCCTAGAGAGAACGACTCGAGGGAAGGCTTCAGGGCTCGGGCTCCGGCTCCTGCTGAGGTTTCAGGTTCTGGTTACTCCGGGTTCCAGCAGAAGGAATCCTACTGATTATGCCAAGGGAATCGTTTCTCAGAACTGATATCCTTACAATTTTGTTATTGTGTTCATTAGTCCTCGTTTCCTATTGTTTTGGTTAGTCGGGTTATAAGTGACATATGCTCGGTTACTAAGTTGTTAATAAAACCAGAGACACTAAATCGGTTAGAAGAGAAAGTGAGGAAGAGCCTGGAACACATAGATAGGCACAGGAAACAACTTCCTGAACAG
Organism: Acomys russatus; assembly: GCF_903995435.1. Taxonomy (NCBI): domain Eukaryota; kingdom Metazoa; phylum Chordata; class Mammalia; order Rodentia; family Muridae; genus Acomys; species Acomys russatus. The sequence continues at coordinate 60,444,079 of NC_067157.1, read as the reverse complement.
AACACCAACAGCCCAGGCCTTAAGGTCAACAATTAATAAATGGGACCTCATGAGGCTGAGAAGCTTCTGTAAGGCAAGAGACACTGTCAAGAGAACAAAGCGACTTCCTACAGACTGGGAAAAGATCTTCACCAACCCCACATCTGACAAAGATCTAATATCCAAAATATATAAAGAATTCAAGAAATTAAACACCACCAAACCATATAACCCAATTGAGAAATGGGTCTCAGAACTAAACAGAGAATTCTCAACAGAGGAATATCGAATGACTGAGAAACACTTAAAGAAATACTCAATGTCTTTAATCATCAGAGAAATGCAAATCAAAACAACTCTGAGATTCCATCTTACACCCATCAGAATGGCTAAGATCAAACATTCAAGTGACACCACATGCTGGCGAGGATGTGGAGAAAGAAGAACACTCCTTCATTGCTGATGAAAATGCAAACTAGTACAGCCACTTTGGAAATCTATCTGGCACCATCTCAGAAAACTGGGACTAGGGCTTCCTCAAGACCCAGCTATTCCACCCTTTGGAATATACCCAGAAGATGCTCCAGCATACAACAAGGACATATGCTCAACCATGTTCATAGCAGCCTTATTCATAATAGCCAGAATATGGAAACAGCCTAAGTGTCCCTCAGTAGAAGAATGGATAAAGTAACTGTGGTACATATACACTATGGAATACTACTGAGCTATTAATAGCAAGGAATTCCCCAAATTTGTGGACAAATGGATTGAACTAGAAATTATTATAATGAGTAAGTTAACCCAGAAGCAGAAAGACTCAAATGGTATATACTCACTTATAACTCACTTATAACTGGACACACTTATAACTAGCACAAGGGGCATGTCCCATGAATGTCTTCACTTACCAGGAAAGTGGGACAGAGGTAAAGACATCCTATTGTGACTCTAGGTGAGAGAAGTATGGGAGAGGGGGGGAATAGAAGGATCAAGAGGTTCCTAGAAACCTACAAGAAGAACACTATGATGGATGGATCTGGGCTCAGGGGTTCTGCTCAAACTATGGCACCAACCAAGGACAATACATGCAGTGAGTATCAAACCCTTACCCAGATCTAACCAAGGGACAAGACATTCTCCACAGTTAAGTCAAGAGTGGGGACTGACTTTCACACAAACTCTTGTGCCCCATATTTGACCATGTCCCCTGGATGGGAAGGCCTGGTGGCATTCAGAGGAAGAATAGCAGGCTACCAAGAAGAGAGTTGATACCCTAGGATCATATTCAGGGGGAGGAGGTCCCCCTCAGTCACAGTCATAGGAGAGGGGAATAGGGTGAAAGTGGGAGGGAGGGAGGAATGGGAGGATACATGGGATGGGATAACAATTGAGATGTAATATAAATGAATTAATAAAAAAATTATAATGCAAAAAAAATTGAGCCTACAAGTTTACAATACCGACACCAGCATGTGTTGTCATATATTTTATGATAACTACTCTGACTGGGACAAGATTGAATCTCAAAGCAATTCTAAGAGGTAATCTCCCAGGATTTGGAAGTGAAACACTGCTTCAAGTACTATTGCCCACTTTTATTTCTTCTTTTAAGAACTTCCTGTTCAGCTCACTAACTTGTCTATTGATTGCGCAGTGGAAGGGAGTGCTGCTTAACTTTGCAATTCCTGATATATGCTATGTATCTTTCTAATACAGAGTTGGCAAAGGTTTTCCATATTATAGTTACTATTGATGTATTGAAGCTCTCTTATTCTGTGTAATCCCATTTGCCAATTCTTGGGATTTTAAAAAATATAATATTACCATCTATGTCAGAAAACTTGAAGCATTTTTCCTGACATATTTCTCTAACAGTTTCAAAGCTTCAGATCTTACCATTGTCCCCCCAATGATTTGCATCAAGAGTGTGAGATGTGGATCTAGTGGTTTGTCTGTGAAGAAATTAAATTCTGCACCCTGTATATGTTAAACAGCCTTCTCCAGTACATGTTCTTTATTTCTTTATCAAACATTATATGCCCCTGGGTATTTGAGATTATTTCTATGCTCTCAATTCTATTTCACTGTTGCAGTGTGGTTCTTTGTTATTATTGTGCTGTGTCTATAATGGTGGCTCTGTAGTGTTAATTTGAGATCAAGCATAGTAATGCCTCCAAAGTTGTCTTTCTCTTTAGAATACACTTGGCTCTTCGAGTCTATAGTGTTTCTGTATGGACTTTGGGATTGTTTTATAGTTTAGTTAAAACTTCACAATTTTGGTACTATATCCATTTTATACATTAATTCTGCCAATCCATGAGCATTCTGTTTCCTACTGTCTCCAGTTTCTTTCTTCAGCATATTGTTTTTGCTGTGTAGATGTTCTTCCCTTTCTTCATTAGATTCCTTCTTACACGTTTCATTTCAGAAAACCAGCGTAAATGAGATATTTTCAATGAGTTATTTGTCAGAAAGTTCATTACTGGTATATTGAAAGCTATTCTTGTTTGTTGACTTGCATGCTGCCTACTTTGCCTAAAGAGTTTATGAGTGCGCTGACAGACTCATTAAGATCTTATATGCATAGGTTCATGTTATCACCAAATTAGGCCAAATTGACTTCTTTTTGGATTTGTATATTCTCTTTTCCTTTGCTTTGTTGCCCTAACCTCAAGTTCTGTGTTGAATAAGCTCAGGAGGACACCTTGTCTTGTCCTTGATTTTAGAGAAAATGCTTATACTTTTTCTCATTTAGTACAATGTTGTCTATAGGTTTGTCATATGTATCCTTTATTATAGCTTACTTTTATAGAAGTGGGAGGGGGAACATGAAGTTATTTTCCCTCTCTTCAGAGGGAAATTTAACAGGTTGGATCAGAGAAAGGGGGAGAGACGGGGAGAGAGAGAGAGAGAGAGAGAGAGAGACGGAGGGAGGGAGGGAGGGAGAGTTGAGGGGTTCACCCACTTTCCTGTCAGGGTGTATTGTGTGATGCAGGTGACTATTGTTATTGAGGTGAATTCCTTCAGCAATGCTACAACTTCAGATATCACCTTCCACCTTCTCTCATAAATCACACACTCTCCACCCCCCCCCCCCCGTACTAATAGGAGCACACCACTACGAGTGTGTGCATGGGATATTCTCAAACTGGTGAGTTACTACTAAATACTTTCTAGGACTCTAAGTGTACAGAAAGCAGTGAAACCAAAGTAATACCTTCTTGTTCACAAGGCAGAGGCACTGAATTTACATAGTTGGTGTTACCACCCTCACTCTTCAAATAGAGCTAAAAGTTATTTTCCCAAGGGCACAGCATTCTTTCCCATAGAGGTGCATCCTTCTTTAGCTTCTTCTGCAGCACTCGCTACTCGCCGACATGTGTCTGTGATTCTGTGCCCAAGTCAGTGGATATTACGCTTCTTGGCGGGGGGGGGGGGGGGGGGTGTTAACTTGTTTATTGGCTGGAGAGTGGAAGCATTTATAATTTCAAAACAAAACTATATGGACTTTTGTTCTTGATGGCCAGAAGGATAATCTTTTTCGAAGACGATCCCCACCAGACCAGCTGTGAACACACTAGGAGATGCAGTGGATCCCTTGCCAGTACTGTTTACTGCCCATATCTTAAACCGTGATTTTGCAGAGTCCTACATTTTGTACCTATGGGGTTTAGAAACATTTTCCCTCTCTATTTGATGAAAAGTCCTTCCAAAACATACTCCTCCCCTTTTCTGCTGCTTTTGTCTAGTGCTTGATGTCAAGGTATATTGTATTCTTTTACCAATCCAAGGGTCAGTGTGTCTGGATTTCCCCTTCTCTATGTTTGCTTTTCACTGCTTGTACATTTCCATACGATTCACGCACACATCACATTCTGTTTCAAACTCTAGGTGTCTGTGCGCCACCATCTTTCCTGGACACATTGTAGTGTTTGAGACTGCATTGTAAATAGCCTTCAAGAAGCTAACCCTGGTGTCGGTTCTTTGTGACAACAAAGATGGACATGCACATTGCTGAAGACAATTCCCCAAAATACTGCTTTTACTAATTTTTTCATGTAGTCCAAACTATAAGAAACGGGTTAAATAAAGAAAGATGTATATATAAGTATTCAACAGCGAGAAAAATGTAAAAATGTATGATGTAATAAAAAATTCAGTCTTCTCACTATCTTTTGGGTAATACTTGTTTTTCATAAAACAATATTCCTTATTATATTACTAAACTCACTAACATAAATTATTATTTGAGAATTAGATTCTTTGTATTTTATATAAAGTACTGTTTTGCCTTCAATTATCAGTCATTCTACGGTGGCATAACACAATCATCAATGTGATCTGATGCCCTCTTCTGGTTTGCAGGTGTACAAGAAAGGAAAATATAATATATGTCAGGAATGAAGAAATTTTTTCGAAAAAAATCTATTAATTTACCATTGAATAATGTCCACTTATTTAGAATGAAGACGTTTGTGTGCAAAACACAGAAAAGAAAACAAGATCCACGAATGTTCAAATAAAAACAAGTGGACATGACTTTTTGCTTCCTCTAGGCAATTTGATATCTTGACATGGGAGAAACTGGAATACATTAAAAAGTATGAAAGGAAGCTCAGACAAAGCACATAAGAAGCCAACAGGAAACATACCAGGCAAAGGACGAGCTCGGCAGAGGGACCAACAGTCCCCAGTGAAGGGAGAGTCCGGCTGGGATGGCTGGAAATCCATCCTTCCTTTGGAATTCACGCAGGTGTGCATCAAGAGGTTCATTAGATGGGTTTGTGTGCTAGTGAGTCCGACTAGGAGATGCAGGCAAAGGGTAATGGTTCTGGTTTTCGTTCTGGGCGCCAAGGTCTTCAGCCCTCCAGAGTCCTTAGGTAGGGGGAGGCTGGTGGCAAAATGCACCAGAGGGGGTGGCACCTGTGGGAACCCACAGTTCTGTCAGCGAGGGAGCAGTTTAGGCGTCCTCTCGGGTGCATGGAAAGTGCATGGAGCTGTAGAGGGCAGGCAGAGGAGTGTGTCAAAGTGCCTCCTGGGAGGGCAGCTATGGGATGGCTGGTGCTGGCCTCCCAGGTGCTCACGCTGGAAAACCTGGGTGCTCCCTGAGGGGAGAGTGGGTCTGTCCAGTCCAGTGGAATCCGAAGCAGTGCCAGCGTGGAGAGCAACCTAGATTCTCCTGCCCAAGAAGCTCTTCTTATAATCTCGGAGGGCCTTGGCCATGAGAGGTGCGGGTCTCTTTTTAGCCTGTCTCTTGTTGCTGCCGCCTACCCCAGAGGGCAGCCAGGGAGCCCCCTGGGTGAGGCTGTGGCCAGAGGCCTCTGGGGGCATGTGGTTTTCAGAGAAGGGCGCCCCCACCAGGGCTCCTGTCCATTCCTGCGGGCCTGGGCTCTTGACCTGGGTGTGCAAGGCCCATCTTGGTTGGTAGGCGTGCTGCCTGGCCTTGGCTTGTGTGCTTTGGATGCCGCCTCTCAGAGCTTGCAGCTGCTCGGACTCCTTGAGCTGCAGGTGTGTCCGGGTCTCAGTCTGGCTGTGGGTTTGCTTGCAGGGCTGGGTCTCCGGGATCCAGGACTCCTCCTGTGGCTGCCCAGATTCACCTTCCTGGGCCTTAACTGGGGCTGCTTGCCAGTGAGCAGGCCAGGAACCAGAACAATCCTCAGCAAGGAGGAGCCCTTGGTGGGAGGTCTGCGGGAGACCACTTGCAGGCCTGGGACCCGAGTAGACTGCCCCTTGGAAACTCACCCAGCTAGCCCACAGTTCGGCCTCTTGGTCAGGCTTCCAGGAAGGGGGCTCCAGGCCATGCAGTGGGGTGCAGGCTTGGCGACTGGGGTGGGACTCCGGAGTTGCACTCAGAGCTCTTCGGCCCTGAGCATTGCAGCTTACAGACCGGCCTAGAAGCGCCTTGGCACCAGAGCTCTGGGCCTCATCTTTCCAGGCGCTTTTCCTCTTCCTCTTGCTGGACGGCAAGGGCTGCAGAGGCGACGGTGGCCACGGGGTGCTCTCGATGTTGAGGCATGACTCAAAAGTCCCAGTGAGGGCGTCCTCCTGAGACCGGTGGAGTGGCATCTTTCTGCACCTTCGGATCCTCTCTGCTCTTGGCTCCGAGCTCCCACTGCCAGTTGGCATTCCCTCCCTGCTGGTGTGTCTACTTTTCTTCTGGCTGGGGCCTGGGCTGCCTCTGCTGACCTCCAACACCTCTCTCTCACTCTCTGGGGGTTTCCCGGGAGCAGGAGCAGGAGCAGGAGCAGCAGACGCCTGTGCCTTCTCTTCTGCAGAGGTTCTTGGGCTCTCTGAATTCAGGTTCTTCACCAAAGCCCAGTCCTTCGGGCCCGGGTCGTCGTCCTCAGGCTGGCGCCCGAGCAGGGTCCTCTCGGACCACCTGGCCGCCAAGTCCTTGGCAAAGGGCACCAGGAGCTGCTGTTTCCTCAAGCCCTTGATGGTCTGCCTGAAGCCAATCTCTGCCAGGAGGTCGGACAGCACGGGCAGGGAAGAGAGTTTCTTCAGGGTTTTGTAGAGCTTGCACGGGTCGGTCTCCCTGCACAGGCGCTCCCGCAGCTTCTGCAGCTTCGTCGGGCCTTCTGGGGGCCAGCCTGCCTCCATCTCCACAGCTGAGGACAGGACTGGGCAGCCCAGGGTGCAGCGCGTTGCACTGGCCTTCTCCTCTTCTTGGAGCGGTGGCTAGGTATGTCTCTGCGGCAGAGGACACTGATCTGGGCTCCTCTGCTGGGCCTAGTCCAGTCTGCTGCCTCTCTTTGCCTGCCAGTGGCTGGTTACACCCCTCGAAGCTCTTACTCCCTTATATGGGCTGGGACACGCCCTGCCCTCCAAACTGCCCAATCCCACACCAAGGCTGCTTGAGCCCAACAAGCCCTTTTCAGTCCTAAATCTGTGAGCCACGCCCTCTCCACAGCTCCCAAGCCTTCCTCTCTGCCCAGAGTGCAACCTGACAGATCCCACAGGTTCCAGAGCACTGCCTTCCTTCCAGGGAACCTCAGACCCATGTGGACCTCTACAACTTCCTGGCTTGTCCAGTGGCTCCTGAGAGCCTGCTCACCACTGTGGAACGCCAGCTCCAGGGGCAGGCCATGGACTGCACCCACTGACACCTGAGGGTGGTGAAAACAGAAATAAAAGCCAAAACGGCCGTGAAGACAAAAGAAACCAAGGAAACCATGTCTCCACTCTGACTCTGCTCTCCACACAGTGGAGAACGATCTTTCTGTCCCCACTCAGTTGAGCCTCATGGGGCTGGTGGATTTCTACAGTGGAATGGGATGGCTCTGCTTTACAAGCCCCTGACCCATCTTGATTACTGCGCCACGCCCTCTTTCTTCCCTCAGGCTAGCAGCTCATTAGCCATTGGTTCATTGGTTCTTCATTTTTGGGTATCCCTGGATCCCTTTTCATTATCCCTTCTCTTCTCTCCCTCCCTCTCTGTCCTCTCTCTCTATCTCTCCTCTCTCTATCCTTCTCTCGCTCTCTCTCTCTCTCTCTCTCTCTCTCTCTCTCTCTCTCTCTCTCTCTCTCTCTCTCTCTCTCTCTCTCTCTCTCGCTTTCTCTCATACATGCACGAGATACACACTTACAAACACACACATTCTTTTTCTCTTTCTCCTTTCTCCTCTCTTTCTACTCTCTCTTTCTCTTTTCTCTCTCTCTCTCCTCTCTCTCTCTCTCTCTCTCCCCATCTCTATCTATATTTATCTACCTATCTATCTATCTATCTCTATCTCTATCTCACACACCCACATTCTTTTTCTCTTTCTCTCTCATGTGACTTTAACTCACTCTTTTTCTCTTTCTCCCTTTCTCTCCCTTTCTCTCTCTCTATCTCTATCTTTCTCTATCTCTCTCTGACACACACACTAATGCACACACACACACACACAATCATCTCTTTCACATACTCTTTCTGTGTATTTCATTACCACTGACTTCCTTATATAATTTTTTTTTTTAAGAAGACAACATTTTTTATTGTGAATGTCTTCCTAAGAAGCAAGGTCTTTGTCTTGAAGCTGTAAGGAGCTGATTGCTGCCAGTAGCCTAGAGGAACTGGGAGAAGACCCTGAGCTGTAGGTGAGAAAGCTAGCTGGCCAACATCTTGATAACAGCCTTGTGGATCACACTGTAGCCACACCTGACCTTCTGGCTTGAGAAACTATGTAAATGAATGTGTGTTATTTAAACCTCTGGAAATGGTACAGTGTGCCATAACAGCAATGGAAAACTAATGAAGCTCCTATCACCACAATGAGCTTTGAAAACTTTTCAACATCTCCAAAAAATTCCCTGGCCCCATTTGCAATTCAAAGCAACCGTTTTCCTTCTTTCTCTTCTTCTTCTTCTTCTTCTTCTTCTTCTTCTTCTTTTCTTTTTTTTCTTTTTTTTTTCTTTTTTGTTTTGTTTTGTTTTTGTTTTGACAATTAGATATACATATTTAAAGATTGCCTTTCACTGAGCATGGACTGCATGTTTGCATGCCCTGCTTCCATCACACTTGGACAGGATAATTGTCTAAGAATCTGTGAATCTTTGTAACAATTTTTTTTATTTTCAATGTGTATGTAGGCATGAAGAACTGTCCTTGCCTTTCTATCTAAATGTACAAACACCAAGCCACTGTCTATGTCCGTATCTATCTACTACTCTAGCTGTCAGTAGACCCATACGCACACATACACACATTTATGGAAGACATGTGCGTATTGGGCTAGAGAGCTGGCTCATATTTGAAGAGCACTGGCTGCTCTTCCAAAGGTCCTGAGTTCAATTCCCAGCCACCCTATGGTGGCTTACAACCATCTGCCATGAGAGCTGGTACCCTTTTGGTGTGCAGCTGTGCGTGCAGAGAGAATACTGCTTACCACGTGGATTAAGAACCCTGTGGTTGGTTTTTTTGTTTTTTTGGTTTTTTTGAAAAAGAACAAACAAACAAACACGCATACACACACCTATTTACTGTTGAATATATGCTCCTTTATTTACATACCAAGAGTGTTGTGGGCAAAGGAGAGAAAAGAAAACAATATCCACCAGTGCTCAAACAAACACAGGTGGCGTGGATTCTTTGTTTCCTCTTGGCGGTTTTGTATCTTGACATGGGAAAAAGACGAAGGCCTGAAAAAGTATAGAACGAAGCTCTGCCCAAGCACAGCTAAATGAGAAGCACGCCAGGCAAAGGATGAGTTTGGCAGAGGGACCAACAGTCCCCAGTGAAGGGAGAGTCCGGCTGGGATGGCTGGAAATCCATCCTTCCTTTGGAATTCACGCAGGTGTGCATCAAGAGGTTCATTAGATGGGTTTGTGTGCTAGTGAGTCCGACTAGGAGATGCAGGCAAAGGGTAATGGTTCTGGTTTTCGTTCTGGGCGCCAAGGTCTTCAGCCCTCCAGAGTCCTTAGGTAGGGGGAGGCTGGTGGCAAAATGCACCAGAGGGGGTGGCACCTGTGGGAACCCACAGTTCTGTCAGCGAGGGAGCAGTTTAGGCGTCCTCTCGGGTGCATGGAAAGTGCATGGAGCTGTAGAGGGCAGGCAGAGGAGTGTGTCAAAGTGCCTCCTGGGAGGGCAGCTATGGGATGGCTGGAGCTGGCCTCCCAGGTGCACACGCTGGAAAACCTGGGTGCTCCCTGAGGGGAGAGTGGGTCTGTCCAGTCCAGTGGAATCCGAAGCAGTGCCAGCGTGGAGAGCAACCTAGATTCTCCTGCCCAAGAAGCTCTTCTTATAATCTCGGAGGGCCTTGGCCATGAGAGGTGCGGGTCTCTTTTTAGCCTGTCTCTTGTTGCTGCCGCCTACCCCAGAGGGCAGCCAGGGAGCCCCCTGGGTGAGGCTGTGGCCAGAGGCCTCTGGGGGCATGTGGTTTTCAGAGAAGGGCGCCCCCACCAGGGCTCCTGTCCATTCCTGCGGGCCTGGGCTCTTGACCTGGGTGTGCAAGGCGGCCATCTTGGTTGGTAGGCGTGTTTGCCTGGCCTTGGCTTGTGTGCTTTGGATGCCGCCTCTCAGAGCTTGCAGCTGCTCGGACTCCTTGAGCTGCAGGTGTGTCCGGGTCTCAGTCTGGCTGTGGGTTTGCTTGCAGGGCTGGGTCTCCGGGATCCAGGACTCCTCCTGTGGCTGCCCAGATTCACCTTCCTGGGCCTTAACTGGGGCTGCTTGCCAGTGAGCAGGCCAGGAACCAGAACAATCCCCAGCAAGGAGGAGCCCTTGGTGGGAGGTCTGCGGGAGACCACTTGCAGGCCTGGGACCCGAGTAGACTGCCCCTTGGAAACTCACCCAGCTAGCCCACAGTTCGGCCTCTTGGTCAGGCTTCCAGGAAGGGGGCTCCAGGCCATGCAGTGGGGTGCAGGCTTGGCGACTGGGGTGGGACTCCGGAGTTGCACTCAGAGCTCTTCGGCCCCGAGCATTGCAGCTTACAGACCGGCCTAGAAGCGCCTTGGCACCAGAGCTCTGGGCCTCATCTTTCCAGGCGCTTTTCCTCTTCTCTTGCTGGACGGCAAGGGCTGCAGAGGCGACGGTGGCCACGGGGTGCTCTCGATGTTGAGGCATGACTCAAAAGTCCCAGTGAGGGCGTCCTCCTGAGACCGGTGGAGTGGCATCTTTCTGCACCTTCGGATCCTCTCTGCTCTTGGCTCCGAGCTCCCACTGCCAGTTGGCATTCCCTCCCTGCTGGTGTGTCTACTTTTCTTCTGGCTGGGGCCTGGGCTGCCTCTGCTGACCTCCAACACCTCTCTCTCACTCTCTGGGGGTTTCCCGGGAGCAGGAGCAGGAGCAGGAGCAGCAGCAGACGCCTGTGCCTTCTCTTCTGCAGAGGTTCTTGGGCTCTCTGAATTCAGGTTCTTCACCAAAGCCCAGTCCTTCGGGCCCGGGTCGTCGTCCTCAGGCTGGCGCCCGAGCAGGGTCCTCTCGGACCACCTGGCCGCCAAGTCCTTGGCAAAGGGCACCAGGAGCTGCTGTTTCCTCAAGCCCTTGATGGTCTGCCTGAAGCCAATCTCTGCCAGGAGGTCGGACAGCACGGGCAGGGAAGAGAGTTTCTTCAGGGTTTTGTAGAGCTTGCACGGGTCGGTCTCCCTGCACAGGCGCTCCCGCAGCTTCTGCAGCTTCGTCGGGCCTTCTGGGGGCCAGCCTGCCTCCATCTCCACAGCTGAGGACAGGACTGGGCAGCCCAGGGTGCAGCGCGTTGCACTGGCCTTCTCCTCTTCTTGGAGCGGTGGCTAGGTATGTCTCTGCGGCAGAGGACACTGATTCTGGGCTCCTCTGCTGGGCCTAGTCCAGTCTGCTGCCTCTCTTTGCCTGCCAGTGGCTGGTTACACCCTCGAAGCTCTTACTCCCTTATATGGGCTGGGACACGCCCTGCCCTCCAAACTGCCCAATCCCACACCAAGGCTGCTTGAGCCCAACAAGCCCTTTTCAGTCCTAAATCTGTGAGCCACGCCCTCTCCACAGCTCCCAAGCCTTCCTCTCTGTGCCCAGAGTGCAACCTGACAGATCCCACAGGTTCCAGAGCACTGCCTTCCTTCCAGGGAACCTCAGACCCATGTGGACCTCTACAACTTCCTGGCTTGTCCAGTGGCTCCTGAGAGCCTGCTCACCACTGTGGAACGCCAGCTCCAGGGGCAGGCCATGGACTGCACCCACTGACACCTGAGGGTGGTGAAAACAGAAATAAAAGCCAAAACGGCCGTGAAGACAAAAGAAACCAAGGGAACCATGTCTCCACTCTGACTCTGCTCTCCACACAGTGGAGAACGATCTTTCTGTCCCCACTCAGTTGAGCCTCATGGGGCTGGTGGATTTCTACAGTGGAATGGGATGGCTCTGCTTTACAAGCCCCTGACCCATCTTGATTACTGCCACGCCCTCCCTCTTTCTTCCCTCAGGCTAGCAGCTCATTAGCCATTGGTTCATTGGTTCTTCATTTTTGGGTATCCCTGGATCCCTTTTCATTATCCCTTCTCTCTCTCCCTCCCTCTCTCTCTCTCTCTCTCTCTCTCTCTCTCTCTCTCTCTCTGTCTCTCTCTCTCTCTCTCTCTCTCTCTCTCTCTCTCTCTCTCTCTCTCGCTTTCTCTCATACATGCACGAGATACACACTTACAAACACACACATATTCTTTTTCTCTTTCTCCTTTCTCTCTTTCCTCTTGTAAGTCTTATTTGCTCTCTCTCTCTCTCTCTCTCTCTCTCTCTCTCTCTCTCTCTCTCTCTCTATCTCTATCTATCTATTTATCTACCTATCTATCTCTATCTCACACACCCACATTCTTTTTCTCTGTCTCTCTCATGTAACTTTAACTCACTCTTTTTCTCTTTCTCCCTTTCTCTCCATTTTTCTCTCTATCTCTATCTTTCTCTATCTCTCTCTGACACACACACTAATGCACACACACACACACACACAATCATCTCTTTCACATACTCTTTCTGTGTATTTCATTACCACTGACTTCCTTATATAATTTTTTTTTTAAGAAGACAACATTTTTTATTGTGAATGTCTTCCTAAGAAGCAAGGTCTTTGTCTTGAAGCTGTAAGGAGCTGATTGCTGCCAGTAGCCTAGAGGAACTGGGAGAAGACCCTGAGCTGTAGGTGAGAAAGCTAGCTAGCCAACATCTTGATAACAGCCTTGTGGATCACACTGTAGCCATACCTGACCTTCTGGCTTGAGAAACTATGTAAATAGTGAATGTGTGTTATTTTAAACCTCTGGAAATGGTACAGTGTGCCATAACAGCAATGGAAAACTAATGAAGCTCCTATCACCACAATTGAGCTTTGAAACTTTTCAACATCTCCAAAAACATTCCCTGGCCCCATTTGCAATTCAAAGCAACCTTTTTCCTTCTTCTTCTTCTTCTTCTTCTTTTCTTCTTTTTTTTTTTTTTTTCTTTTTGTTTTGTTTGTTTTTTTTTTTTTTTTGGTTTTTTGTTTTGTTTTGTTTTGTTTTTGACAATTAGATACACATATTTAAAGATTGCCTTTCACTGAGCATGGACTGCATGTTTGCATGCCCTGCTTCCATCACACTTGGACAGGATAATTGTCTAAGAATCTGTGAATCTTTGTAACAATTTTTTTATTTTCAATGTGTATGTAGGCATGAAGAACTGTCTCTTGCCTTTCTATCTAAATGTACAAACACCAAGCCACTGTCTATGTCCGTATCTATCTACTACTCTAGCTGTCAGTAGACCCATACGCACACATACACACATTTATGGAAGACATGTGCGTATTGGGCTAGAGAGCTGGCTCATATTTGAAGAGCACTGGCTGCTCTTCCAAAGGTCCTGAGTTCAATTCCAGCCACCCTATGGTGGCTTACAACCATCTGCCATGAGAGCTGGTACCCTTTTCTGGTGTGCAGCTGTGCGTGCAGAGAGAATACTGCTTACCACGTGGATTAAGAACCCGTGGTTGTTTTTTTGTTTTTTTGGTTTTTTGAAAAAGAACAAACAAACAAACACGCATACACACCTATTTACTGTTGAATATATGCTCCTTTATTACATACCAAGAGTGTGTGGGCAAAGGAGAGAAAAGAAAACAATATCCACCAGTGCTCAAACAAACACAGGTGGCGTGGATTCTTTGTTTCCTCTTGGCGGTTTTGTATCTTGACATGGGAAAAAGACGAAGGCCTGAAAAAGTATAGAACGAAGCTCTGCCCAAGCACAGCTAAATGAGAAGCACGCCAGGCAAAGGATGAGTTTGGCAGAGGGACCAACAGTCCCCAGTGAAGGGAGAGTCCGGCTGGGATGGCTGGAAATCCATCCTTCCTTTGGAATTCACGCAGGTGTGCATCAAGAGGTTCATTAGATGGGTTTGTGTGCTAGTGAGTCCGACTAGGAGATGCAGGCAAAGGGTAATGGTTCTGGTTTTCGTTCTGGGCGCCAAGGTCTTCAGCCCTCCAGAGTCCTTAGGTAGGGGGAGGCTGGTGGCAAAATGCACCAGAGGGGGTGGCACCTGTGGGAACCCACAGTTCTGTCAGCGAGGGAGCAGTTTAGGCGTCCTCTCGGGTGCATGGAAAGTGCATGGAGCTGTAGAGGGCAGGCAGAGGAGTGTGTCAAAGTGCCTCCTGGGAGGGCAGCTATGGGATGGCTGGAGCTGGCCTCCCAGGTGCACACGCTGGAAAACCTGGGTGCTCCCTGAGGGGAGAGTGGGTCTGTCCAGTCCAGTGGAATCCGAAGCAGTGCCAGCGTGGAGAGCAACCTAGATTCTCCTGCCCAAGAAGCTCTTCTTATAATCTCGGAGGGCCTTGGCCATGAGAGGTGCGGGTCTCTTTTTAGCCTGTCTCTTGTTGCTGCCGCCGCCTACCCCAGAGGGCAGCCAGGGAGCCCCCTGGGTGAGGCTGTGGCCAGAGGCCTCTGGGGGCATGTGGTTTTCAGAGAAGGGCGCCCCCACCAGGGCTCCTGTCCATTCCTGCGGGCCTGGGCTCTTGACCTGGGTGTGCAAGGCGGCCATCTTGGTTGGTAGGCGTGTTTGCCTGGCCTTGGCGTGTGCTTTGGATGCCGCCTCTCAGAGCTTGCAGCTGCTCGGACTCCTTGAGCTGCAGGTGTGTCCGGGTCTCAGTCTGGCTGTGGGTTTGCTTGCAGGGCTGGGTCTCCGGGATCCAGGACTCCTGTGGCTGCCCAGATTCACCTTCCTGGGCCTTAACTGGGGCTGCTTGCCAGTGAGCAGGCCAGGAACCAGAACAATCCCAGCAAGGAGGAGCCCTTGGTGGGAGGTCTGCGGGAGACCACTTGCAGGCCTGGGACCCGAGTACTGCCCCTTGGAAACTCACCCAGCTAGCCCACAGTTCGGCCTCTTGGTCAGGCTTCCAGGAAGGGGGCTCCAGGCCATGCAGTGGGGTGCAGGCTTGGCGACTGGGGTGGGACTCCGGAGTTGCACTCAGAGCTCTTCGGCCCCGAGCATTGCAGCTTACAGACCGGCCTAGAAGCGCCTTGGCACCAGAGCTCTGGGCCTCATCTTTCCAGGCGCTTTTCCTCTTCTCTTGCTGGACGGCAAGGGCTGCAGAGGCGACGGTGGCCACGGGGTGCTCTCGATGTTGAGGCATGACTCAAAAGTCCCAGTGAGGGCGTCCTCCTGAGACCGGTGGAGTGGCATCTTCTGCACCTTCGGATCGATCCTCTCTGCTCTTGGCTCCGAGCTCCCACTGCCAGTTGGCATTCCCTCCCTGCTGGTGTGTCTACTTTTCTTCTGGCTGGGGCCTGGGCTGCCTCTGCTGACCTCCAACACCTCTCTCTCACTCTCTGGGGGTTTCCCGGGAGCAGGAGCAGGAGCAGGAGCAGCAGCAGACGCCTGTGCCTTCTCTTCTGCAGAGGTTCTTGGGCTCTCTGAATTCAGGTTCTTCACCAAAGCCCAGTCCTTCGGGCCCGGGTCGTCGTCCTCAGGCTGGCGCCCGAGCAGGGTCCTCTCGGACCACCTGGCCGCCAAGTCCTTGGCAAAGGGCACCAGGAGCTGCTGTTTCCTCAAGCCCTTGATGGTCTGCCTGAAGCCAATCTCTGCCAGGAGGTCGGACAGCACGGGCAGGGAAGAGAGTTTCTTCAGGGTTTGTAGAGCTTGCACGGGTCGGTCTCCCTGCACAGGCGCTCCCGCAGCTTCTGCAGCTTCGTCGGGCCTTCTGGGGGCCAGCCTGCCTCCATCTCCACAGCTGAGGACAGGACTGGGCAGCCCAGGGTGCAGCGCGTTGCACTGGCCTTCTCCTCTTCTTGGAGCGGTGGCTAGGTATGTCTCTGCGGCAGAGGACACTGATTCTGGGCTCCTCTGCTGGGCCTAGTCCAGTCTGCTGCCTCTCTTTGCCTGCCAGTGGCTGGTTACACCCTCGAAGCTCTTACTCCCTTATATGGGCTGGGACACGCCCTGCCCTCCAAACTGCCCAATCCCACACCAAGGCTGCTTGAGCCCAACAAGCCCTTTTCAGTCCTAAATCTGTGAGCCACGCCCTCCCACAGCTCCCAAGCCTTCCTCTCTGTGCCCAGAGTGCAACCTGACAGATCCCACAGGTTCCAGAGCACTGCCTTCCTTCCAGGGAACCTCAGACCCATGTGGACCTCTACAACTTCCTGGCTTGTCCAGTGGCTCCTGAGAGCCTGCTCACCACTGTGGAACGCCAGCTCCAGGGGCAGGCCATGGACTGCACCCACT
Source organism: Acomys russatus (assembly GCF_903995435.1). Classification (NCBI taxonomy): domain Eukaryota; kingdom Metazoa; phylum Chordata; class Mammalia; order Rodentia; family Muridae; genus Acomys; species Acomys russatus. Next base: position 60,427,961 of record NC_067157.1, on the reverse strand, counting down.
GACACCTGAGGGTGGTGAAAACAGAAATAAAAGCCAAAACGGCCGTGAAGACAAAAGAAACCAAGGGAACCATGTCTCCACTCTGACTCTGCTCCCACACAGTGGAGAACGATCTTTCTGTCCCCACTCAGTTGAGCCTCATGGGGCTGGTGGATTTCTACAGTGGAATGGGATGGCTCTGCTTACAAGCCCCTGACCCATCTTGATTACTGCCACGCCCTCCCTCCCCTCTTTTCTTCCCTCAGGCTGAGCAGCTCATTAGCCTTGGTTCAGTGGTTCTTCATTTTTTTGGGTATCCCTGGATCCCTTTTCATTATCCCTTCTCTCTCGCCCGCTCTCTCCCTCCCTCTCTCTCTCCTCATCTCGCTCTCTCTCTCTCTCTCTGCCTCTCTCTCCTCCTCTTTCGCCGCTCTCTCGACTTCTCCTCGTCGCTCTCTCTCTCTCTCTCGCTGTGCTCTACTCATAAACATGCCACACGAGATACACACTTACAAACGACACACACATTCTTTTTCTCTTTGGTTTTTTTCTCCTTTCTACTCCTCTCGTTCCTCTTGTAATCTTTTTAATTTTCTGCTCGTCCCTCTATCCACTCTCCTCCCTCTTCTCATCTCGCTCTCTCGCCCTCCCTCGCTCTCTCTCTCTCTCTCTCTCGCGCTCCCCATCTCTATCTTCTAGTTATCTACCTATCTTCTATCTATCCTCTATCTCTAGCGCACCACACCATTCGTTTTCTCTTTTCTCTCTCATGGGACTTAACTCACTCTTTTTCGCTTTTCTCCCTTTCTCTCCATCTCGCTCTATCTCTATCTTTTCTCTCTCTCTCCTCTCCTCTCTCTACGGACACCACACACTAATGCCACACACACACACAACACACACACAATCATCTCTTTCACCATACTCTCTCTGGTATTCATGACCACTGACTTCATTATATATTTTTTTAAGAAGACAACTTTAGTTTATTGTGATTCTCCTAAGAAGCAAGGTCTTGTATTGATAGCTGTGCGAGTGATGTGTGCCGCAGTGGCCTAGAGGAACTGGGAGAAGGACCCTGAGGTACTGTAGGGTAGAAGCTATGCTGTGCCAACATCTTGCCAACAGCTCTGTGGGATCACACTGGTAGCCACACTGTCCATTCCTGGCTGAGAATACTAGTAAATAAGATGTGTGGTTATTTTAAACCTCTGGGAAATGGTACAGGGTGTGCCATAACAGCAAGGAAACTAATGACAGCTCCTATCAACACGACTTGAGCTTTGAAAACTTTTCAACATCTCCAAAAAAAATACCACTTCTGGACATTTTGCAATTTCACCATCTGTTTTTTTCGCTTCTTCTTCTCTTCTTTCTTTGTGTTTTTCTTTTTTCTTTATTTTTCTTTTTTGGTTTTGTTTGTTTTGTTTTGTTGTTGTTTACAATTTAATCTACACAATTTAAAGATGCCTTTTCACCGTGCTGGACTGCATGGCTTGCAGCCTGCTTCATCACACTTGGACCGGATAATGTCTAAGAATCTCTGAAATCTTTGTAACTATTTTTGTGTTTTCATAGTGTAGATAGGCAGGAAGAACGTCTCTTGCCTTCTCTAATGTACAAACACCAAGCCACTGTCTATGTCCGTATCTATCATACTACTCTAGCTGTCGTAGAACCTATAACGCACACATACACACATTTATGAAGACATTGTGCGTATTGGGCTAGAGATTGGCTCAATATTGAAGAGCACTTGGCTGCTCTTCCAAAGGTCCCGAGGTTCAATTCCCAGGCCCACCCTATGGGGCTTACAACCATCTGCCAGGAGAGCTGGTAACCTTTTCTGGTGTGCGCTGTGCGTGCAGAAGAGAATACTGCTACCACTGGATTTAAAGAACCCGTGGTTAGTTTTTTTTTTTTTGGTTTTAAAAGAAACAAAAACAAAAAACACGCATACATACACACCTTTTACTGTTGAAATATGTCTCTATTACATATCAAGAGTGTTGTGGCAAAGGACGAGAAAGAAAACAATATCTAACCAGTCTCAAACAAACACAGTGGCGTGGATCTTTGTTTCCTTCATGGCGGGTTTTGTATCTTGACATGGGAAAAGACGAAGGCCTGAAAAAGTATGAGACGAAGCTGCGGCCCAAGCCCAGCTAAATGAGAAGCACGCAGGCAAAGGATGAGTTTTGGGTTCTGAGGGACCAACAGTTCCCCAGGAAGGGTAAGCGGCTGGGTGGTGGAAATCCCCTTCCTTTGGAATTTCCCGCATGGTGTGCATCAAAGTATGGTTCATGTAGATGGGTTGTGTGTAGTGAGTCGACTCAGGAGATGAGCGCAACTAGGGTATGGTTTTGGTTTTCGTTCTGGGCGTCACAAGGTCTCAAGCCCTCAGAGCTCTGGCTAAGGGGCGAGGCTGTTGGCAAAATGCAGGCAGAGGGGGTAGGCAAGCTGGGGAACCCACAGTTTCGTCACCAGCTGAGGGACTTTAGGCTCCTCTCGGCGTCATGGAAAGTCATGGAGCTTGTAGAGGGCAGGCAGAGGAGTGTGTCAAAAGTGCCTCCTGGGAGGGGCAGCTAGGGAGTGGTCTGGAGCTGGCCTCCAGGTAGCCACGCTGGAAATCCTGGGTACGTCCCTGGGGGGTGAGGGAGAGTGGGCGTCGTCAAGTGGGAATCCCACAGCAGTGCAGGCGTGAGAGCAACAGGACGCCTCTCCTCCCAAGAAGCTGCTTATAATCTCAGGGGCCTTGGCCGATGAGGGCGGGTCTCCTTTTTAGCCGTCCTTGTTGCTGGCTGCCGCCTATGCCCCAGAGGGAAGCCAGGGGCCCCTGGTGAGGCTGGGCCAGAGGCTTCTGGGGGCATGTGTTCTCAGAGAAGGGCGCCCCACTCAGGATCTGTCCATTCAGTGCGGGCCCTGGGCTCTTGACCGCGTGGTGTGCAATGTGTGGCCATCTGCGTTGGTAGGCGGCTCTGCTGGCCTTGGCTTGTGTGCTTTTTGATGCCACTCTCAGAGCTGTGCAGCTGTCGATCTACTTGAGTGCCGGTGTGTCCGGGTTCAGTCCTGGTGTGGGTTGCTTGCAGGGCTGGGTCCCGGGATCGAGGTACTCCTCTTGTGGCTGCCCAGATGTCACCTCCTGGGCCTTACTGGGGGTGCTTGCCAGTGAGCAGGCAGGAACCAAAACAATCCCAGCAAGGAGGAGCCTTTGGTGGGAGGTCTGCGGGAGGACCCGTGCGGCCTGGGACCCAGTAGACTGCCCCTTGGAAATCCACCACCAGCTAGCCCACAGTCGGCCCCTCTTGGTCAAGGCCTTCACAGGAAGGGGTCGGCCATGCAGTGGGGTGCAGGCTGGGGCGATGGGGTGGCGCCCGGAGTTGCCATCAGAGCTCTCCCTCTGCATTTTCTGTAGGTCCGTGCCCGGTTGCCAGCTTAACAGTACCGGCCTAGAAGCGCCTTGGCCCAGAGCTCTGGGCCTCATCGTTCCGGCCGCTTTTCCTCTTTCCTCCTGGCGGAATAGGGCTTGCAGAGGCGACGGTGGGCACACGGTGTGTGTCTCAGATGTTGAGGCAGACTCAAAAGTCCCAGTGAGGGTCCTCCCTGAGACCGGTGGAGTGGCATCTTTCTGCACCTTCGGATCCTCCCTGCTCTTGGTCCGAGCCTCCCACTGCCAGTTGGCATATTCCCTCCCTGCTGGTTCGTGTCTACTTCTTCTTTCAGCCCTGGCGGGGCCTGCGGCTGGCCTGCTGCTGACCTCCCAACACCCTTCCTCTCACTACTCGTGGGTTTCCCGGAAGGGGAGCAGGAGCAGGAGCAGCAGCAGACGCATGCCTTGCTTTCTGCAGAGTGTTCTTGGCTCTCTGAATTCGGTTCTCACCAAAGGCCAGTCCTTCAGGCTCCTGGGTCGTCTTCCTCATGGTGTGGCGCCTCGAAAAAAAACCGAGCAGGGTCTCTCTCAGGACACCTGGCCGCCAAGTACTGGCAAAGGGCACCAGGTCTGCGTTCCTCAAGCCCTGATGGTCTGCCTGACGCCAATCTCTGGCAGAGGAGGTCCGGACACGGGGCAGAGGAGAGAGTTTCTTTCAGTGGTTTTTCGAGGCTTTGCGCGGGTCGTCTCCTCGGCACAAGGCGCTTCCTGCGATTCTATGCAGTGCTTCGTCGGGCCTTCTGGGGCCAGCCGGCCTCCATGCTCCACAGCTGGGACAGGACTCTGGGCAGCACAGGGTGGCGCGCGTTGCACTGGCATTTCCCTCTATCTTGGCAGCGGTGGCTAGTATGTTCCTGCGGGCTAGAGGACAGCAGTCTGGGCTCCTCTCTGGGCCTAGTCCAATCGGCTGCTCTCGTTGCCTGCCATGGGCTGGTTACACCCTCGAAGCTCTTACTCTCCTTACTAGGTAGGGACAAGCCCTGCCCCCAAACTGCCCAATCCCAAACCACCAGGCTGCTCTGGAGCTCAACAAGCCCTTTCAGTTCCAAATCGTGAGCCACAGCCCCTCTCCACAGCTCCCAAGCCTTCCTCTCTCGCTGGCCCAGAGTGGCAGCTGAAGGACATCCCACAGGTTCCAGAGCACTGCCTTCCTTCCCAAGGGAACCTAGAGACCCTGGTGGAACCTGACAACTTTCCTCCTGCTTCCAGTGGCTCCTGAAGAGCCTGCCTCACATGTGGAACTGCCAGTCCACGGGGCAGGCCCATGACTTTGCACCCACTTGACACCTGAGGGTGGTGAAAACAGAAATAAAAGCCAAACGGGCCGTGGAATGACAAAAGAAACACGGGAACAATGTCTCCTACTCTGACTCTGCTCTCACACAGTGGGAGAACGATGTGTCGTCCCCACTCAGTTGAGAGCTCATGGGGCTGGTGGATTCTACAGTGGATGGGATGGCTCTGCTTTACGAAGCGCTCTGACCAATCTTGATTACGGCCACGCCCTCCCTCTACTTCCTCTGCATCTGCCTTTTCATGTAATTGGGTCCTGATCCTTTCTTCTCTCATCTCTAGCATGGCACTGTTCCCTGGTCTCGTATCCTCTCTCTCACGTTCAAGTCTCTCTCTCGCTCGTGTCTCCGTCTTCTCTCTCTCTCATCTCTCTCTCCTCTCTCTCTCTTCTCTACTCCATCCACGCTCACACCATCCTACATGCAGCGGAATACCACTGACAAAACACACAAAACAATTCTTTCATCTCTCTTTCTTCTCCTTTCTCTTTCTCGTTGTAAGTCTTTATTTGTCCTCTCTCTGTCCTTCTCTCTCTCTCTCTCTTCGCATCTCTATTCCCTATCTTATTTATCGCTATTATTCTATACTATCATCTATCTACTATCTCTATCCACACACCCACCTTCTTCTTTTCCTCTGTTATGGTGACTTAAACCCTCTTTTCTCTTTCTGCCCTTGCTCTCCCTTTCTCTCTCGTCTATCTCTATCTTTCTCTATCTCTCTCTGACACACCACATGCACCACACATGCCAGACACACACCACACATCATCTTTCACTACTACTTTCTGTGTATTCATTACAACGACTCTTGTATAGATTTGTTTTTTTTAAGAGACAACATTTTATTAGTGAATTCTTCCCTAAGAAGGCAAGGTGTTGTCTTTGGAGCGGTAGGGAGCTGATTGCTGCCAGTACCTAGATGAACTGGGAGAAGAACTCCGAGTGTAGGTGGAAAGCTAGCTGGCCAACATCTTGATAACAGCCTTGTGGATCACACTGTAGCACCCTGTACTGCTGGCTTGAGAAACTGTAATGAGTGAATGTGGTTATGTTTAACCTGGAAATGGTACCGTGTCGCCATACAGCAATGAAAACAATGAAGCTCCTATCACCACAACTGCAGCTTTGAACGTTTTTCAACATCTCCAAAAAATTCCCTGGCCCCATTTGCAATTCAAAGCACCGTTCATTCTTTGCCTGTCTTTTCTTCTTCTTGCTTCGTCTTTTTTCTTCTTCTTTTTTTCTTTTCTTTTTTTTTTTGTTGTGGTTTTTTTTGGTTTTTGTTGTTTTTGTTACATTTAGCACACATATCTTAAAGATTGCGCCTTTCACTGAGCAGGACTGCATGTGTTGCATGGCCCTGCTTCCTCACACTTGACAGGGATCATATTGCTAGAATCTGGAATCTTGGGTACAATTTTTTTTGTCAATGTGTTATGTAGGCATGAAGAAACTTCTCTTGTCATTGCTATCTCAAATGTGACAACACCAAAAAAACCGCCACTGTCTATGCCGATCTATCTACTACTCTAGCTGTCAGTAGACCTACGCACACATTACACAACATTTAGGAGACACTATGGCCGTATTGTGGATAGCAGAGAGGGACCATATTGAAGAGCATTGGGCTGCTCTTCACAAAGGTCCTGAAGTAATTCCCAAGCCACCTATGGTGGCTTACAACCATCCCATGAGAGCTGCTACCTTTTGCTGGTGGCAGGCTGGGCAGATGAGAACACTGCTTACACGTGGATTAAGAACCCTTTGTAGTTTTTTGTTTTTTGAAAAGACAACAGACAAACCCACACCATCCACACACTATTTACTGTTGGATATGCTCCTTTATTACAATACAAGAGTGTTGTGGGCAAGGAAGGAAAAGAAAACAATATCCACCAGTGCTCAAACAAACACAGGTGGCGTGATCTTTGTTTCCTCATTGGCGGTTGGTTAATCTGAATGGGAAACAAGAGAGGCCTGAAAAAGTATAGAACGAACTCTGCCCAAAGCACAAGCTAAATAGAGCA